>NC_044396.1:8181818-8484848 GCF_006542625.1 Nomascus leucogenys
AATTAAACAAGAAGAGCTAACTATCCTAAATATATATGCATCCAATACAGGGGTACCTAGACTCATAAAGCAAGTTCTTAGAGACCTTCAAAGAGACTTAGACTCCCACACAATAATAGTGGGAGACTTTAACACCCCAGTGACAATATAAAGAGATCACTAAGACAGAAAATCAACCAAGATATTCAGGACCTGAACTCAGCTCTGGAACAAGTGGGCCTGACAGACATCTAGAGACTTCTCCACCCAAAACCAACATAATATACATTCTTCTCATTGCCACAAGGCACTCTAAAATTGATCACATAATAGGAAGTAAAACACTCTTCAGTAACTACAAAAGAACTGAAATCATAACAAACAGAAACAGTCTCTCAGACCACAGCACAAGCAAATTAGAACTCAAGATTAAGAAATTACTCAAAACCATACAGCGACACGGAAATTGAACAACCTGCTCCTGAATGACTTTTGGGTAAATAATTAAATTAAGGCAGAAATCAAGAAGTTCTTTGAAACTAATGAGACCAAAGAGATAATGTAGCTGAATCTCTGGGACAAAGCTGAAGCAGTGTTAAGAGGGAAATTTAGGCCAGGCGCGGTGCCTCATGCCTGTAATCCCAGCACTTTGGGAGGCCGAGGAGGGTGGATCACGAGGTCAGGAGATCGAGACCATCCTGGATAACACGGTGAAACCCCGTCTCTACTAAAAATACAAAAAAATAGCCGGGCGTGGTGGCGGGCGCCTGTAGTCCCAGCTACTCGGGAGGCTGAGGCAGGAGAATGGCGTGAACCCGGGAGACGGAGCTTGCAGTGAGCCGAGATCACACCATTGCACTCCAGTCTCTGGGTGACAGAGCGAGACTCTGTCTCAAAAAAAAAAAAATAAATAAATAAATAAATAAATAAATAAAGAGGGAAATTTATAGGACTAAATGCCCACATCAAAAAGCTAGAAAGATCTCAGGTTAACAAACTAACATCACAACTTAAAAAACTAGAAAACCCAGAGCAAACAAACCCCAAAGCTAGCAAAATACAAGAAATAACCAAGATCAGAGCTGAACTGAGGAAGATAGAGACATGAAAAACCTTTCAAAAAAAATCAATAAATCCAGCAGCTGTTTTTTTGAAAAAATTAATAAAATACATAGACTGCTAGCTAGATTAATAAAGAAGAAAAGAGAGAAGATTCAAATAAGCACAATTAGAAATAATGAAGAGAATGTTACCACTGACCCCACAAGAAATAAAAATAACCATCAGAAACTACTAGGAACACCTCTATACTCACAAATCAGAAAAGCTAGAGGAGATGGATAAATTCCTGGACACATACATTCTACCAAGACTCAACCTGGAAGAAATTGAATCCCTGAATAGACCAATAACAAGTTTTGAAACTGAGGCAGTAATAAATAGCCTACCAACCAAAAATAAGCCCAGGACCAGATAGATTTACAGCTGAATTCTACCAGAGGTACAAAGAAGAGCTGGTACCATTTCTACTGAAACTATTACAAAAGATTGAGGAGAAGGGACTCCTCCCTAAATCACTCTATGAGGCCAGCATCATACTGATACCAAAACCTGGCAGAGGTACAACGAAAAAGAAAACTTCAGGTCAATATCTTTGATGAACATCACTGCAAAAATCCTCAACAAAATACGGGCAAACCAAATCCAGCAGCACATCAAAAAGTTTATCCACCACAATCAAGTAGGCTTCATTCCTGGGATGCAAGGCTGCTTCAACATATGCAAATAAATAAATGCGATTCATCACATCACATAAACAAAACTAAAGATAAAAACCAGCCGGGCACGGTGGCTCACGCCTGTAATCCCAGCACTTTGGGAGGCCGAGGCGGGTGGATCATGAGGTCAGGAGATCAAGACCATCCTGGCTAACACGGTGAAACCCCGTCTCTACTAAAAAAAAAAAAAAAAAAAAAAAAATTAGCCAGGCGTGGTAGCAGGCGCCTGTAGTCCCAGCTACTGGGGAGGCTGAGGCAGGAGAATGGCGTGAACCCGGGAGGCGGAGCTTGCAGTGAGCCGAGATTGCGCCACTGCACTCCAGCCTGGGGGCAGAGAGAGACTCCGTCTCAAAAAAAAAAAAAAAAAAAAAAGATAAAAACCACATGATTATCTCACTAGATGCAGTAAAGGCCTTCAATAAAATTTAACATCCTTTCATGTTAAAAACTCTGAAAAAACTAGGTATTGAAGGAACATACCTCAAAATAATAAGAACCATATATGACAAACCCACAGCCAACATCATACTGAATGGACAAAAACTAGACACATTCCCTGTGAAAACCAGCACAAGACAAAGTTTTTCTCTCTCACCGCTCCTATTCAACATAGTATTGGAAGATGTGGCTGGGCAATCAGGCAAGAGAAAGAAATAAAGGTATTCAAATAGGAGGAGAGGTAGTCGAACTATTTTTGTTTGCAGATGACATGATCCTACGTCTAGAAAACCCCATCGTCTCAGCCCAAAAGCTTCTTAAGCTGATAAGCAACTTAAAGAAAGTCTTAGGATCAATATGCAAATATTTCTAGCATTCCTATACACCAACAACAAGCAAGCCAAGAGCAAAATCACAAATGAACTCCCATTCACAATTCTCGCAAAAAAAGAATAAAATACCTCAAATACAGCTAACAAGGAAAGTTAAGGATCTCTTCAGGGAGAACTACAAACCACTGCCCAAAGAAATCAGAGATAACACAAATAAATGGAAAAACATTCCATACTCATGTATAGAAAGAATCAAATTGTGAAAATGGCCATACTACCCAAAACGATTTATAGATTCCCATTAAACTACCATTGACATTCTTCACAGAATTAGAAAAAAACTATTTTAGAACTCATATGGAACCAAAATGAGCCCGAATAGCCAAGACAACTCTAAGAATAAGGAATAAAGCTGGAGGCATCATGCTACCCAACTTTCTATTCTACAGGGCTGCAGTAACCAGAACAACGTGGTACTTGTACAAGAACAGACACACAGATCGACGGAACCAAATAAAGAACCCAGAAATAAGACAGAACAACTACAACCATTTGATCTTTGACAAACCTGACAAAAACAAGCAATGGGAAATGATTCCCTAATTAATCATGCTGGAAGATCTGGAAGATCTGGTTTGCTATGTGCAGAAAATTGAAACTAGACCCCTTCCTTACACCTTATACAAAAATCAACTCAAGATGGATTAAATACTTAAATGTAAAACTCTAGAAGAAAACCTAGTAAATACCATCAGGACATAGGCACGGGCAAAGATCTCATGACAAAGACACCAAAAGCAATTGCAACAAAAGCCAAAATTGACAAATGGGATCTAATTAAAGTAAAGAGCTTCTGCACAGCAAAAGAAACGATCATCAGAGTAAACAGGCAACCTACGGAATGGGAGAACATTTTTGAAATCTATCCATCTGACAAAGGGCTAATATCCAGAATCTACAAGGAACTTAAACAAATTTACAAGAAATAAAACAACCTCATCAAAAAGTAGGCAAAGGATATGAACAGACACTTCTCAAAAGAAGACATTTATGTGGCCAACAAACATGAAAAAAAGCTCATCATCACTGGTCATTAGAGAAATGCAAATCAAAACCACAGTGAAATATCATCTCACACCAGTTAGAAGGGCAACCATTAAAAAGTCAGGAAACCAAAGATGCTGGTAAGGTTATGAAGAAAAATGAACGCTTTTACACTGTTGGTGGGAGTGTAAATTAAACCATTGTGGAAGAAAGGGTGATGATTCCTCAAAGATCTAGAGGCAGAAATACCATATGATGCAGCAATCCCATTACAGTGTATATCGCCAAAGGAATAGAAATCATTATATTATAAAGATATGTTCACTGCAGCACTATTCACAATAGTAAAGACATGGAACCAACCTAAGTGCCAATCAATGATAGACTGGATGAAGAAAATTTGGTACATGTACACCATGGAATACTGTACAACCATAAAAAGGAATGCGATCATATCCTTTGCAGGGACATGGATGGAGCTGGGAGCCATTATCCTTAGCAAACTAACACAGGAACAGAAAACCAGATTCCACATGTTCTTACTTATAAGCGGGAGCTGAATTATGAGAACATATGGACACATGACAGGAAGAGCAACACACACTGTCAGAGGGTGAGGGGTGGGAGGAGGGAGAGCATCAGGAAGAATAGCTAATGGGTGCTGGGCTTAATGCCTGGGTGATGGGGATGATCTGTGCAGTAAATCACCACGGCATATGTTTACCTATGTACCAAACCTGCACATCCTGCATATGTACCACTGAACTTAAAATAAAAGTTGGAAATAAAAAAAAGAAAAGATGATCAATAGCATTAGCCAATGGGGAAATGCAAATTAAAACCACAACAAGTTATTACTCCATACCTAACAGAATTGCTAGTATAAAAAATAGTTACTACACCAAAACCTGGTAAGGATCCATAGAAACTGAGTCACTCATGCACTCATGGTGGGAATGCAAAATAATACAGCCATTTTGGAAACAGTTTGGTTATTTCTTAAAAATTTCAACATGCAACTACTACACAACCTAGCAATTGTACTCCTGGACACTTATCCTAGAAAAACAATGACTTACATTTACACAAAACCTGTATGTAAAGCTTATAGAAGCTTATTTATAAGCTATGAATTATTTTGGCTAGTAATTTATAATAGATCAAAACTGGAAAAAACTCAGATGTCTTTAGGTGGGTGAACAATTAAAGAGTCAGTACATTCACACCATGAAATACTATTTAGCAATAAAAAGGCACAGATTACTGATACATAAAACAACCTGAATGAATCTCCAGAGAATGATGCTGAGAAAAAATACTCAATATCCAAAGGTTACGTACTACATGATACTATTAAGTAACATAATAGAAATGACAAAATTATAGAAATAAAGAATACTGGTTACCAATGGTAAGGAAAGGGTGGGGAGGAAAGAAAACAGATGTGAGTAGACAATGGCCACCTGAAGGATCTGATGGTGATGAAAATATTCTGCACATTAACTATTTCAATAATGCTGTCTCGATTGGGATACTGTACTGCAGTTTTGCGTAATGTTATCACTAGGAGAACCTGGATAAAGAATATATGAAATCTCTCTGTATTCTTTCATATAATTGTATGTGAATTTAAAATTAACTCAATATAAAAGAGTTGAATTAGAAAGAAAATCAGACCTAACCTAATTATAAGAACTCAGATGCTGCTTGGTCTTCTTAGCTTGCCAATTCCATCCTGGGCTTGCCCCTGCATCATGCAGCAAACACCCATCTAGAGCAGCTCTGGACACCCTGGCGGTGTTCATGGCTTGACGATCACACGTCTGCCCATAAGGCCTCTCATCCTGTGCATCCCAGACTTGCCTGTTTCTGTCTTTATGATGTCTTCCTTTTTGTAATTCCAACTCATTTCTTTATACCTACCACTTTAATCCCTTCTCTGTCTTCATCCTTTCACTGATTTCCTGGGCATCAGAATGCCCTTTCTCTTACTACCTAAATCTGTGCACTATGTCTCTCTTGCCACGAGGAGAAGAAAGGGTCTCCATTGCTCCAACTCATAAGTGGAGCTGGATGTTCTGAGGAAAATTGCAAATCTTTATTTTTGTTTAATTTCCTTCAATATAATCCATAGGTTCAGAAGAAATTGCAAATCTTTTGAACAGGAGGCATAGAAATGAAGCTAACATGAATTAGGTGTAGATCACCAAGGCACAGTAACCAAAAATTAGAAAGTGAGGTATCTCCTTCCAGCTTGCTGTGCATGAATCTACCCATGTTTGTGGTCAGAAGCATTTTTGAAGAAGACAATGAACTATGCTCTACACCATATTCAAGCTCCTGAATATTTCCTTTTTCTCAATTCATTCAGGATCCATATCGATTTAAAACCAAAGCCAAACAAACAATTGACAAACACAGAGAGAGAATTTTGGACTCTTTCTAATTTTACTTATTAAATGCTGTATTGTTAAAAAGTGCAAGTTTCTCATTTTCAAAAGGGAAAAAAAAGCAAAACCAATATTCTCTCTTTCATTAACCTTGAGTCATGAATTCAGATATTCCCTAAATTAACATCCTTATCTCCTGCCTAATGTGTATCACCTACACTATGGTGCTGAGATGATGGTAAATATCCTGATTTCATTGGCCTTGTTTAAAACAGTAAAAATACACTGAGCAATAGCATCTGTTCTCTGATATATGCTGATACCAACATTGGTTCTCACTGGAGAGATCTGAATGAATATCATTGCTGGCCTATGTTCTATCAGAGAGAAGAGCCAAGGAAGACAAACCTCTTCCTGCCATGATTTACCTCCAGAGTAGATGAATGGCCCAGCCATAGCCTTGCCTTGTTTCAGACACAGTTCCAGGCTTATAAATAATTAAAAATGAGAATAAAGAGCATGTGTGTGAAAAAAAAAACCCCACTAGATTTATCCAATAGTGAAGATGGGCAGACAGTGAAGCTGAGAGATGTAGCAAATAAGTTCTTTATTTTTATACCATGTGTTTTAAAATCTATCAAAGACAAGGCTGGACATCATCTGTCTGCTCTGGAAAAATGCTCACTCTGCACAACTCGGCTATGCTAAAACATGTTTCTCTGGAAGGAGAATTGGATTATCAAGCCCTTCTTGCATAATAACTGATCTCAGAAGCAAAGACTATTCTCCCCACTCAGCCTGGCTAGTGTGCCTCATGCTCTGTGCACCAGCCTCAGGCCTTCTCTGGGTGGGGGCTCACTTCTCCAACCTGTACAGGATGCTGGCACTGTTCTGAACCTGCTCTCTGGGTGTGTCAGATTCCATAACATTGCCACAAACCTATCACTGAATTTACTCTTTAGAGGCAGTTGGAAAACCAACTCTTATGATATAAACAAAGCAAGGAAGAAATGATGGTTCCTCTTTAAACAGCATTTCTTGGGGCAGGAGAAAGAAGAAATACCATGATATTGAGAGTTGTGACTCCTGATTTCTCCTGAAATCAGAGGCACTTTTTAAAATAAGTCAAACAATCACCCTGGACTTTCTTCCATCCCCTCCCTCCAGTCTTCCCCTTCTTGTCTTTAAATGCATAGAATTTCATTTTCTAGTTTTTAAAATTATATTTGTAAAAATTTCAAACCGTATTTGGGAAGGTTTACTTTAAATTTTTTCCCCAGCTACCCTTTTCAAACTAAAGAATTTTTATCTTAAAAGATACTAAAATATTAAGTACTTTCCCAAATCCAAAAAGAGAATGAGATTACACAACATTTCAAAGACACAGCCAGCCTCTGACCATGTTCCACAACAGGGAAACATGCGAGTAGAGTACCAAACAGAAATATTTTAAGAAGAATGCTTGCTGCTAAAATGTCAGCTAAAGCCATAATTTCTATGTTTATTGACGTTAATGTAGGGTGCTCTTTCAGGAAAAAAAAATCAAACTATCCCACTCTCCCTGGTTGTTCTACATCTGCATTTGGAGCCAGTCAAACTTTGCAAGATACTTCTGATTTCTCTTTGTTACTGTTCCCTTACACCTGCATTCCTTGTTCCCATTTTATTCCTAGCTTTCTCTTCACACCCAAGAGGTGACTCATTTCAGTGGTAAATGAACAAGAATATGCCCAAGGTTTGAAAATTTTCAAATGAGAGTGTTAAGTGAATGCAGAAGATTCTACTTAAAATACCTGTCACAACTCAGGTGGCATCTGTTTCAAGAGCACAAATAATCCAATATTTTGTCGTCTCATCATTCACGGCTCTTTCAGAGAAAACAGAAAGCAGAACAAGCTACAAGCGAAACCAAATAAACAAATTTTGGTTAGACAAGGGGGACAAACCAGGCTATTTTAAAACCTGAAAATGTAATCACCTTACTTGCTTATGTGAAATGCTCATGTTTTGACAAAGTTTTAAAGCCTGCATTTTCTGAATTAACATGGTTATCCAAATACCAGTTGATTTAAAGTGAGAATGATAGTGGTGAGAGTGAAGATGGCATAGCTACTATGCTATATATAAGCTATATGTAAAAAATTACACATTTACACACACATACAAACTTTTTAAGTGATTAGACAGGACTTCTTTAATTCGTATAATTAAAACAACCATATACATTTTGTTAGGGGCCAATGGATGCCTTTGGAGAATTTAAAATATATTAAAAATATAAATAATACCATTTATCTATTTTCTATTTTTTTATTTATATAAGCAAAACAAAATAGACATGTACATCTTCAAGGTTGCCATGCAAGTTGCTGAGATGCATGATTCTATATAATTCCATCACTCCCATACTTATATCAATATTTAGAAATTTGCTCTAGAGAGAGATTGATTTACCATATGTGGTGATAACAACCATTACAAACTCCCAATATTTCACAAACCATGATATAAATTGACTTTACTTCACACTCCTGGATGCCATTAGGCTCCTCCCCTACCAGGGAAATTGTTTCCATGGTAACTGAAAGAGAAAAAGCACAGGGAGGAAAAAAAGACACAAAAAGCTAACGAAATGAGATATGTACAGAATAAACAAAATATGGGAAAGTGTTGGATGTCATAACACTTTTATTGCTTCTAGACCCATATACACCTAAAGATGCTAAGGCCACACTGTCTGGCAGACGAGATGTAAAGGAAATTCTTTGCCTGAGGTTGGACTTGTTAAAATGGCCAACAATCAGCAGGGCTGCCTGCTATTTCCCATCGTAGAGGACGCTTTATAAATCAAGCCTGCTAAATCTTTCTGTCCACCAACTCTGCAGAACCAGTATGGACATGGTCATAATAATTCAGTGTATGGCAGATTGTTGGGTTGGAAGCAGAGCTGTTCACAGGGACAATGAATCACCCTTCGTAAGGTAGCTGCAGTCCTTGTTTCCACCTCACACAGAATTCTCTGGTGGGTGTCAAGTATTAAAATCCATTCAGATCTGTTGGGGCATTGAGGAAGCTCTCTTGAACGAAACATTAGGTTGCACCTGCTTGTATCTTTTTCCTCATGTTGCTGAAGTAAAATATGCAGCTAATGTAATTTAATTTTTATTAGATTCCGCATATATGTGGCTTTTAGAATGAACTCAGGGGAATGCACATTACTTATAAACATATACTTTTTAATTAATTTTTCTTTGTAATTCAAAGTAGATGTCTAATGCATTCATGGAACGATATGGGCTCCCTCTGGGGGGCAATTTTAATACCTGCAATTCCCTAGCTTGTTAATCAAAGACTTTTTAGCCTTGTAGATAATTTATATCTGCTTAATGTTCAAAAGGTTGAAATTGCAGCTATATGAAAAAAAATCCTTACCTCTGACAAAATCAGTAAAGATAAAAACCTCATGGACATTCTATAGAAATGAGAAATGTTAGAAATATCCTTTCTTTCTGAGCTGCATTCTGTGAAAATATTTTACAGCTTTATGAAGAAAATAAAAAGTATTCGTTTTTCCAGAAGACACAGCGAAATTGCTTGGCTTAAAATGCAGCAACGTCCAGGATTCCCCAGCTCAGAACATGCCTGTTTCCAGCAGTTTTGTATTTTGAAAGAGTGCCTTTTTTGGTTCTTATAAAAATGTTATTGACCAAAAAATTTCATAGAAGAAATTTAGATGCCAGGGTTTAGCTTAGGTTTTAGTTCATTTTTGCCAGCTCTAAAGCTCTCCCGTTGTGCTTATGTGTCCCCTATTCATTAAGCTCAGTTTCAGCCGAACATAGACCAGGTGATAAGAATGGATCCCACTGCACCCAAGGGAGTGACTTTAGACACAAAACTACAGACAGGAGGTGCCGTGGATCACAGAAGTAAAGGGGATGGAATGCCGTATTCTTTCCATCTGTGTTCCATCTCCATGGTGTGGCACTGGCTCAAGCAGGTATGTGCATGGCTGTGTGGGCATTTGCACACATACAAGCACATTCACACTTGGACATATACTTGCACACGTACATACATACATACATGTACACACACTTTTTAAAATAGGAACACACCTACATTTTAACTAAAAGTGGCAGCTCTACAATGGGGATAAGAAACAGAATTATGGACTCTCAGAGATGGAGGGAAGATTTGAGAATTTCCGGTCTAATCTTTCACAAGGTGGAATTTCCTATAGCAGCATTGGATGGGGGTAATTCAACCTAAACTTAGAACTCCGGGCATGGGAATCTCACTAGCATATGAGCCAGCCTACAGCATCATGGGACAGCTGAAATTATTAGAAAGCTCTCCTTTTAACCAACGTTACATTTGCCTTTAAAAAAATTCTACTGTATTGTGCTCTGAAGCCAAAGAGAATAGATTGATTTTCTTTTCCATGAAGCCTGAAAGTCCTCAAATATGTTTGAACACAATTGTTCTCTTACTTTTGAGCAAAACATTCTCCTTTGCCTCATTCGTTCCTCTCATGATAAGACTTCTAGAACCTTATCAGCTTGGTTGACATAGTTAAACCTATTTGGCATCCAGACTCAATACTGTACGCCAGATATGGTTATAATTTACACAGACAAGAGTACACGGGACTCGTTTTCATTTCTTACCACATGATGCTTTTATTGGTACAATCTAAGATCAGGTGGTCTTATTTTCACAGCCAGGTCATGCTGTCAGCTCACATTGAACTTGTAGTTACCTTAACCCTCCTAGATCTTTTTACTGCTTGACTTCTGGCCTTCCCATTCTGCACTAAGCCAGCTGACTTTCTGAAGCTAACTGCAGACCATTATGTTTATCACTGCTACAATTTATCTCAGAGGTTTTAAGCCTTTCTTTTAGCCTGTTCGTATCATTTTCAATCTTAGTTCTATTATTTTAGTATTTGCTGTTAATTTTGGATTTTGAGTCAGTCACAAAGTTGGATAGGATATGATTTATAACTCAATATAACTCCTCAGTAAAATTTTATAGAGGCCCTGATGAAGAAATGATCTCTGGGCCGCTTCCAGAGACTTCCTTTGGAGGAACAGAAATATACAATCTCTGGTGTGAATCCACCTAGCTATGCTATCAGATCTCATTTCTACACTTCACCCATAATGGGAAACTATGAAAGAGTTGTATAAACGCTTCTTGCAAATAAGGAATATTCTTATTCTCATTTGCTGTTTGATGTGTATATACAAAGAAAGAAAATGTGATTAGTTTGGTGTGACTGATATAGCTTGTGCTGTTTCCAATATTCTTTCTTTTTGTTTACTCCTTAGATTTAATGGGCATTTCTTCTTACTAGTATTTTTCTATGTTACACTTATCTCCCTCCATAGAAATTATTGTAAGAATCTTATCTGGGCTTTTTTCTCCCTCGTTTGAGACTTCTGCTAATGTAAGAAAATCTCCTGCCAAATGCATTCTTCCTGATTATCATTAAACACTGCCAGTTCCTTACTGAGAACCCAGGTTTCAGGCTCACCACCTATAGTCCAAAAAGCTAAATTCTATTTTTTAATACCATCTCTTTGGCCTGCTTGGAAGTCACTACGTTCATAGGAATGAACTGATATTACCTATAACCTCAAGTCCTTTAAAATACTTTACTTTTAAATAACTATATTACCTCTTCTTGTGAATCTACAGAATTTGGAAAAAGACTGATAGATTTGATGACTCTGGATAAGTCCTCTGTCCTTGAGGCTGTGGTTTCCGTGATGAAATTTAGTACTTCCAAGAGCTAGGTTGGGACATTGTGTTCTTGGCTGCTTTCTGTGGTAGGAACTCTCTTCCAGTTGGTCAGGAGCTCAAATGGGATCAAAAGACAAGAGAAGGGATAAAGCAGCATGAGGTAAGAAAACCAGAGTGATTCTGGGTCCTGACTGAGCTGAGGGCTTACCAACTACTCCACAGCCATGCAAGGCCATGGGTGCTAGGCAAAAGATAGCATTACTCTTCCCTGAGGCTCAGATAATCCCTCCAACTCCATATCGCACCCAGCACCTCCTAATTCAGAACACTTGTCTCTGCTCTGGTGCTCCAGTTTCCAACCTAATTCCATGTGCCTTGTCTTGGACCGTCTAATTCACTCTCTCACATTGGGGCTTTCCCTATGCTATCAGGTTTAATGCTAATTCCCTCTTGAAGTTATCTCTTAGATCTGTTATGTAATATTTTCAGGAGATCTTTTGATGCTGTGGACATTTTGTGGCTCTGCATGTGAGGAATGAAGTAAGAATTAGGGGATGGAGTAATTATTGCTTGGTAAATATTTGTTTAGATGACCTTTTTTTCGGGACCACAATATACCAACGGGACCAAAGAGGCTATATCAAAATGATTATTTCAAAACCTTTCTCCTGGCTCTCTGTTCAGCTTCTGACCTCAACTCCATTGAAGTGGGACTACCCTATGTCACTTGACACACCTTGCTCCCAGGCCTAGCCCCAGGAACCCAGCTCTGAGTCCTGACTCCTGCTTGCTGAGGACAGGACGTTCAATAATTACATGAAGCCATTGAGCTAGTTTTACACTATCTAACCACTCCCAGTTTCTTTGTTCTTATTATAGAGGGAAGAAAACCAAACTCTTTTTCATGCTGCTCACTATTCCTTTGCCAGCCCACATAAGAACAGAATCTGGGACAACCAACACATGTTGGAAAAATTTGAGGGAGCATAAGAGCTCAAAAATGGAGCCAGATGATACAAATGTAATAGTGGCTTGAGTTTGGGGCATCACAATATTCCATAGATTTATATAGTTATTTTTGTATAAGAGTGCAGTAGTATTCAGGTGGCTAGGAAAGGTGTGGGACACTGCCAGGCATCAAGGGTGGGCCACTGCAAGGGAAGAGGCTGTTTCTGTTGAGGATTACAGTGAGGCTAAGCAATAGGAAATGAGGCAGTAGGAGGATATTTGATTCTGTTCCTGAGGGAAGTTAGAATTTTCTCATGCCCTGATCTTTTAAAGTTTTTTTTTTGGTTTGGTTTTTTGTTTGTTTGTTTGTTTGTTTGTTTTAGATAGAGTCTCACTCTGTCACCCAGGCTGGAATGTCGTGGCTCAATCTCGACTCACTGCAACCTCTACCTCTTGGATTCAAGCAATTCTCCTGCTTTAGCCGCCTGAGTAGCTGGGATTACAGGCGTGTGCCACCACACCCAGCTAATTTTTGTATTTTTAGTAGAGACGGGGTTTCACCATGTTGGTCAGGCTGGTCTTAAAGTCTTAATGTTGGGATTCCCTCAAACTGCTCAAGACAGTAAGGTGACTATACCTCCTAGGCAGGTATTTTTGTGCCTTCATCTACTGCCCCTTGACTCACAAACGTGGATGTCCAGCCAAGACCCTCCCCTGAGTGACAAGGTGATCAATCTAACTCCCATGGATAACCTCAAAAGTGTCTAAAATTCAACGGGCCCAGACTAGGATACTTGATTTACCTTCTTTTCTGAGCCTGCTCCCTATGTCAGTAAATAGGGGTTCCCTATATGAGTGCATGGCATCACCATCCATCTACAAGCAAAGTCAAAAACAGTAGCTCTTCATTCCTGCCACACCTGCACCCAATTCAGCAGCAAGTGTTATTAGCACTTCCTCGTAAATATTTCCTGTTGCTCTGTAGGATTTCATCACACATGCCGCCTGAAGTTGTCCTCCTTATTCATCCGCTCGCTTCTTTGCTCAGTTATTATCTGTCTCTTCCACATGTAAGTTCTATGAGAACAGAAGCTTATATGTCTATTTCACCGCCATGTCTCTTTTGTTTGAAACAGGGTGCTCAGTAAATACCTGATGAATGCGTGTAACACTGTGAAAATCACCTCTTCTTTAATTTCTAAATTCTCCTTATTTAAACATGTTTAACAGTGCTTTCTGAATATCAGCAAAATACAGTTTCTGAATATTGACAAAATACATACAATCTTAGCTCACAATAACAGTAAAGAGAATTAGTGATTCAAATAAAAATTGGTTGATGAAACTTGTGCACTGACAATCATTGATTTATAATAGGAAAATGTTTCTAGTCAACATTTTCATGAGAAACTGTTAATTTTTAATCTTCTATAAGACATTATATGAGAGTTCAACTTGATGCAAAGTAAAGTGAGTGGCAAGAGAAATCAACTTCTCCCTTGATAGTCTTACCTCAGTACTTAGTTATAGATGTCCCTTGAAGGGATATAAAAAGTTACATGAAAAATCAATAGGAAACATTAATAAAGTATGATTTATAATCTGGAAGACATGATTTAACTGGGGATGATCTCAAAATCCATATTTGAATAGTTGTGTGCACAGTTCAAATAAAAATCTATGTATAAATCTATAAGCATATAGATGAAAAACACTCAGTTTGAATGTATACCAAATTCATACATGTAAATATCAGTCAACAAAAGCTCATTCAGGTAGAATAAGCAGTAGGTAAAAAGCCAAAAGGCCTGGTTACTAGCCAGTTGCTCATCAACCATTAATTAACTTGCCAGGCCTATAAAAACCAATATAATTAAAGATATAGTCATTAGAGTTTACTGAACAATTACTACACACCAGGCACTCCATTCAAAGAACTTTACCAAGTGTTAGTTCACTTAATTATCAAAACACTCTTATGAGAGTGCTATATTAAAAAACCCTTTAACTAAAACCTCAAACCAAAAGACTTAAAGCAACAATTATTTATTATTAATTGCGATTTTAGGCTTGCTTGGTCGTTTCTCCCTGATTTCTCGTAGGATCACTAGTGTAACTGCATTCCTCTGGAGGATTCACTGAGCTGGGAGGTCTAAGATGCTTAACTCATATATCTGATATCTGGCTTCTCTTTCAATAATCTTGGGCTTCTTCACAATATGGTGCTTTTAAAGCAAAAGCAGAATCTGCCAGGTCATTCACATAACATCATTTACAGTGCATTTTATTTGTCAAAACAAGTCACAGGGTTAGCCCAGATTCAAAGAGATTACCCCCTTGGTCAAGAGGATTAGCAAAGTCACATTACACAGATGAGTATATAGTGGCGTGGCAGACTTTGTGCTCATTAGACAATCAACCACAAATAGGTATTATTGTTATTTGTATTTTACAGATGAGAAACCTAACACATAGAGAGATATGGTAGCTTGCCCACGGTCACAGTAAGTAAGTAGTGGTGCTGATATTTGAACCCAGGCTCTCTAGCTGTAAAACCACCATACCTTCAAAACAGCATTGGATGAGGTCATGAGACCTGACTCTTGGGACTCCCAAGGATAAGCCACTCTCCTACCCTACCTCTGTGTTTCATATTAACACAATAAAGAGGTTAGAGTTGAAGACCCTTAGGTATTGTCCAACTTGAAGGTGCATAGTCTTTCATTTTCATGAAGAAATTTTACACACACGCACACACGCACGCTCCAGTTTTTGTTTTCAGATTGAATCAATTCCTGTGTCTATGCAAGATTAAATCAATAACCTTGTTAATATACACTTGCTTCTGCAGCACAAGGTCTGTGACACCTAACCCAGAGTTTCAGTGTGAGGATACATAATTGGAAATGAAAGTAATCACTTGATTTAAGGCATTTTTACTTTGTATATTTATTTCTCATTTCCCACAATGGTGAAATTCATTATTAAGAATTATAATCCACATAGATTTTTGGTATTATACAAATAAACAGTAAGATACTACCACAATGTATATACTGAGATAACATTTTTGGGTGTGTCTGTTGTTCATAGAACAAACACTAAACTTAAACGTTGTTGTCTTTACATGTGTTCCCTCAGTGGCTTCTCTTTCTCTCCTTCAGGTCACTCTATCCCTCATTTATCTCCTGAACAATACCATGGATCTCCTTCAGCCTGCGAGATCCCTCTGCAGAGCCCCTCTCCCACAGAACACATCAACCTGAGAGTGTTGACTTATAACCCCATTGTGCACCATTCCCTAAGCAATGGTCCCATGTCTCGAACCCTTTTTCTTTCTTTTTTTAAAAAACATTTTTAAAGTAATATGTGGAAGTGTTTTTTTTTGTTTTACATACAGAATGTGCAGGTTTGTTACTTAGGTATATGTGTGGATAGTGGTTTGCTGCACCTACTGACCCGTCCTCTAAGTTCCCTCCCCTCGCCCCCAACCCTGCAACAGGTCCCAGTGTGTGTTGTTCCCCTCGCTGTGTCCATGTGTTCTCATTTCAAACCCTTTTCCGATATGACCTTGGCTCAGTTAACCATCATTTTGAGGACATATCTGATGAAGAAACTTATGTCATATTAATTTTCCCAATTTAGGAAAGCCAAAGATTAGGTAGTTGAGGGAGAAGATGATGTTAGTAAAAAGCAAACAAACAAAAACTTCAGAATCAAGAGTAGAATCTGAGTGATATGTGGAATATTATTGAAGTATCTTTTACCCTATGATAAAAAGAGAAAATTAGACCAGATCAGTAGCTGGTTTTCAGAAACTGGGAATTTGTAGAACATTTTGAGAAAGGAGAACGTGCAAGGCATAAAAGTCCCTGCAACATCCGAGGTATTTACTTGGTCTACAAGGCCCCACGCAGGCTGGTCTGTATCTTGCCTCAGACTCCTTTCTACCATTCTTACGGTGCATGCCAGCTATCTTGGCTTCCTGCTGTGCCTCCAACCCTCAGGTTCCACCTCAGAGCCTTTATACTCTTCCTGTCTCTGCCTGTAGTGCTCTCCCCCAGATGACCTCATAACCAGCTCCCTCCTCTCTTCTGAGTGCACAGTTGGTACCTTCTTAATGATGCCTCCCTGCTCTTCCTGTTTGGTACCGAAACCTGTACCCCTCTGTCCCCAGCACTGCTGATCTCCCATTTCTAGATAACCTTCGAGTTTCTTCCATAGCATTTATTACCTTCTCATATATTGTATAATTTGCTATCTTCATTACATGTAGTATTTATTTCCCTACTAGAGGGCATGAGTTTTCATCTGTTGTAATAGGCCCCCCAAAAAATGTTCGCCATTTTTCATCCTTCTCTGTATTAGTCTGCTAGGTTTGCCATAACAAAATACCACAGACTGGGTGGCTTAAACAACAAATGTTTATTTTCTCACAGCTCTGGAGGCTAAAAGTCCAAGATCAAGGTGCCGGCAGGTTTATTTTCTCCCGAGGCTTCTCTCCTTGAATTGCAGATGGCCAGCTTCCTGCTGTGTCCTGAGATGGTCTATTCCTGTAGAGCAGACTGAGACTGCAGCAATGATCTAGCAAAACATGACAGAGCTCGTGAGAGAGAGCCTGGCCTCAGCTATCTGCTATTCCTTTATTCACAGGCACACATAGGAAGATGTTTTGAAATTTGCAAAAGCTTATTTTAAAGGGAATAATAGATTAGGCTTGTGAAGACTTTTGCTTAGGGCTCCAAATCCCTAGCAATAAATCCTTACCAATGAACTATAATCTCCATTAAAAGAGGTCATGGATATAAGCAAAACTCTAGTGCCTACCACAACATCTGGCAAAAGCAGACTATTAATAAATATTTGCAGAATGAATGATTAAATGAACCAGGGGTTACAGAGAAAGGTTACAAACACTGAAAGACTCTCAAAAATATGCTGGAAGTATCAGAGAAAGGCATATTCCTTTCTAAATCTCCAGTCTCATTAGTTGAAAGCAACCAATAATTTCTTTCATTTTTGAAGCACCCGTACAGATGCCCAACCAATATGCTGAACCATCAATTAAAATAAACTGTACAAAATGCCCACTCTGCGAAGTGTGCCTGCCTCTGGCACATGTTCCATTTCAACACTGGCATCACCAAAATAACTAATGTGGCTGTTCAGTTCTAGGGTCAGCAACTTGTTCTCTCAATTTCTAAATCCCAAGGCAAACAGCTTTGAGATGCTAGAATGAAGAAAGCTGAAAAGAAATTGCCAGTTCTTTTGTTGCCTTATTAAGTCTGGAGCATTCTATTTAATCACATCTTCCTCTAGGAGAAATCAACTATTTGAAGAAAAATGCATTCCTGGTATCTGAATGCTGTCTTTCAATAACTAGCAAAGATCAAAGAGGGTGTATTTTCTAATCTTTGAACATTAACAATGTCCCTTGTACTGCAAAATGGAATTACTTAGGGCTGTTACGGAGACCCCTGTAGCTTTGAGCATATAAATGAAATGTCTTAATACAGAATATGAAATTAATTGTAACATATTTAATATCCCTGAAATAAATTGGAAAGAACAAGATATTTGGGACTTGGATATTTATTTTAAAATTTTACCAAGTGCACAGGACCTTGTAATGTGTCTGTATATTTAACAGAGATAAGATATCTTACCCAAGCTCAGCATTTTCTTCTCATGTTTGTAGTTTTTGTTATAAGAAAATTGGACCGTTTTATCACCAGGTGATATTTATTAACCAGTGTCTGGGAAAGGGGAAAAGACAGTTTACTGCTAGATCAGCTTGTGGCCTGCCAAGAAAATAAAAGAACACTCATAGTCAGTGATTTTAATCTGTTGGTCAGTGCCCTGATCAGAATGTCAGCTTTCTTTTAGGAAAATGCAGAGAAAAGGTTCAGAGTACACAGTACTAAAGTGTATAACTTCTGTTTTATTATTTGCAAAGAGTAGGACACTCATTGACTGGTGAATTTATTCTCTATGTTTGGAAGATAGCACTTTGATTTATTACCCGATGAAGATCTTCTCATTTTTGTAATCGCCTTATCATTCCAAGAGGATTCCAGTGCATAGCTCATCTTTCCCTTCTTTCTGATGTCCCTTAAACTTGTGCCTTTTAATCATAGGACACTTTGCCCAAGAATGAATTTTCAGAAAATTGAGATACACGTTCTGTATGGATGAAGCCAACTGTGTCATCTACATTTTCCACGATTCACCCATGCCCTTTGTTCTTGGACATGATAGAAAATCTGTTTTCACTCTCAATTGGAAAGCCAGCATGGGTTAGACCAGATGGCTGTTGACCTTCAGGCTATAGAGAATGGGAGAGATTCCCAACTGTTCTCATTACTCTGGGCAATGACCTCCTTTGGAGCAACAGCCTCAAGAAGCTGACACCTAGAAAACTTACTTTCTCCTTGAACACTAGACTGTCTGCTGGTTGTTTGTTGAGAAGCTCTAGGTTGCCTAATTGTCATAGTGTCAATGCCTTGTGCCACTGTTATATGCATTACCCTTTATCCATTGAAGGCAAGCTGCTGGCATTATAAAAGTCTTCATAAGTAAGTGAAGACATTTAAGTTTAGATGTCTGAGAATGTGAGAATTTTTTTTCAATTTTTATATTCCTGTGCATGGGTCATAGTAGACACTCAATATATGTGTGTGGGGGGGCGGGGAAGGGTGTTGAGGCTGTGTTTGGTTGATTGAATGCTTGAAAGATAAATTTTCTAACTGTATTATTTCTAAGATAGTTGCAGAAAATGTATTCATACAGAAACATAACACATTGCAGGCATTGTCTCACTTTCTTTTCCAATAGTGCTAGTGACTTTTGCTAGACCAAGAATTTAGAACTACGTAACTAGTGAGTAGAAGAGATAGGACTTGATTAAGTCTCTCTGTCCAATTCGGATGCTCAAACGTTTAACTTACAATGTTCCTACTACTTTCTCTTTTGTTACCATGGAGAAATGACTAATTAGGGTTAAATTTACATCCCCAAGTTGTGGAATAATGTCTCTGTAAAATTTTGTCAAAAGCCCAACCCTACTCATTCTTTCTTTATTTATATACTTTAAAGAAATAAATGGCTACATGTGACTTTTATCAGTGTACTGGCTACAAAGAATTGAAAGAGCTGATGAACGCTTGACAGAGATTGGAATAAGAATATTTTTCTCTTCTATTTCTATCAGGTTGCCTTTTCGATCTGATCTGATCTGACATCTCCCCCCAGGACGTCTGAGTGTGCAGGGTTATCAGTCCTCTGTCTTACTCCTATCATCTAGTCCAAGAAAAACTGGCATCTTGCTGGGCTGGGTCTCCAGCTCTCTGGACTGCATATATTAAATGAATAAAACTGAAAGAATTAGGTCACTGGAGCAAGTGTATCCACTTATTGGGCCACAGATGAAGAGAAATCTCAAATGTGCCCTTCATTATAGAATGTATCTGAATCCAGTGTTATATCATATATTGGTTGAAATTGCAGACAGAACAGCCCTTTTCACCCACACAGTCACACAAATATAGCTTCTTGGCAAACTTACATTCACACACAAGGTGGCAGTAAGTAGAATTTTTTTTATGTTGATCTTAAAACAATCCACTTCCTTACACCTTAGTGCCATAATTCTGTCACCTGGATCAGCAAAAGTAACGAGTCTTCAGGAGGCAGAGCAGAATGAGATGAACCTTCCTGATGAAGAGAGAAAAAATATCCCACAATCCCAGGTCTCAGTGGACAGAGGGACTGACGGAGTATCTTGTGGCTCACTGGGCACATTTGTGCTGGTCCACTGGAGGGTAAGCTCCAAGTTAGAAAGAGGAAAAATATCCATTTAAGTCTTATCCTTATGGTTAGCTCCCCATAGCAAAACCTTTGCAGGAAGCAAAGACCTTTCTTCCTTGTGCTGTGTCTTATTTCCCTGGCACCGCTCATTCTTCTGAGTATATCAGTTAACAAGTACCTACCAGTTTAAAGAAGGATTTTTGTTTATATTGCTACACACTCAAAAGACAACCACTATATGTCTTAAAGGCCTCAGTTTTTTATCTTAAAAAAGTGAAATTGGGCACAATGTTATTTACTGGGTACTTTTGAAAAGATGAAATAATAGCTTTTCAATATATCCTGCATTAAGCAGCATCAAAATAATGCATGAAAATAGTATCTGACAATGACTTGGTGGTGTGTGTGTGTGTGTGTGTGTGTACATGGTTATAGCATGTTAATCTATCTGCCTATAGTTTAGACTTCATTCACAAAATTGCTCTGATCTGCTTAGGGCTATTTTTACTAGAATCTATATTTATTATTTGGCACAAACCTATTCATTTCATAGTCATCACTTTAAAACTAACAAAACTGATATGAAACCATGTTGGATTTTGAAGGAAATTAACCAATCAATAATCAGATTTTTAAAAAACCCATTTTTGAAAAAGTGTATATCTTGTTGCATTGCTAAGAAAACACCTCACAATACCTTTTTTCCTTTACTGAATAAAAGAGTTGTTTACAATGATGGCTTGCAGGGAAGACAAATACCCTCTTCCTTCTTCTGGCTATAATCCCATCAAAATTTCATTTGGCTAAGGGAAATAATAATAGATTTCAAGAGCCAACTCTTCCCTATTGGTTTTGGCTACTTAGGATTTTGAGAAGAATTTTGAGGCTCCATTCAGACAAGGAAGAAAAGTGTTGTTATCAATTAGTGATGTTGTCTTTGAGAGCACAAGTGGGGAATTAAGTCACATATGCCATATAGTTGGCATCTGTGCTTTAAGGCTTTTCTTAAAGATAATCACTTTTGTTGAGTTGAATCATATGAAAAACAGTTGTATATAGTGAGTGATATAAATGGTTTACATTTATTGAATATCATATTTTAAAGATTTAAATTTTTATATGGCACGAAATATAAGACATGGCAGAAATTTCATGAGTTTAATAAGTAACTTTTGTATTGCCTTTTCCAGGTTACAGAGCACACTTTACAGACATAATCTCATATATGCTCCAACAAGCCTATGAATAAAGTATTGTATTTTCCTTATTTATATATATTTGGTCTAAGGCAGAAAAAAAAGCAATATTTTATCCAAAATTACACCAAGGATGAAAGTGTATGCCTCACAAAAGTGGCAGAGTAAGGTTGTTGAACACTCAAGGAATCTTAAGAGAGGTATATTCTGTAATCATAAAGGCTCTAAAACAAGTCTGAGAGGAGGATACCTTTTGGACAACCCAGTGAACAGTTGATACATAATTTTTCTACTGTATGATCCAACCAAATAAAACAGCTTATAGTTCCACAGTAAAATAAAACAACACAAAACTATAATTTTTGACAATCTGTCCCTTTGCTCTGAAGTGTCCCCTCCCCACTTTTACTATCTGGCTAGCTCCTACATATCATTCAAGACAATTCAGGACTTTTGACTGCCTTACTTCTTCCTTCCCACAACTGGAACCATTTCCATCTTCTATATATTGATCAACCAGGAATCCTCTACCACAACCTCACACCAGAAAGCTTTGATTTCTGCCCATCTTCTTAGTGTTCTCCTGGGAGGAAAATAATGGAGTTTTATATTTTATTAGATTACCAGAACATCAATGGGCCATATGGAATCACCATGCTTTAAAATACCCAAAGATATGCTTTATGCACTTTTCCTTATCTCTCTTGAAAATTCCCATTTTCTTACCTCCATGTGGTAAGTGGTACTTAGAAGGACCTAGCTGCAGTGGGCCACCCAGGGAAGCTTTCTCATCTACTCCATGGAGGTGGATGGGTTATTAGATACAAAGATTTTGCTTTTCTCTTTCTTTTTTTCCCCTCACTCTTTCTCTGCTTCCAGAGATTGGCTCTAAAATTCAGAATATGGAGTCAAGAGAATGTCTTTACTTGGAGTCCCCACTTAAATCTTTAGGCACAAGAAACACTCTCTAATCCAAGTTTAATGGAAACTCTTTATTAAAATATTAGCTGAAAAACTCACTTTGACACTTATTCCACTAGAGTGGCTTGTGGTAGTAATTCATCTAGGAAAGATTATTGACATGGAAGGCGGTGGTCACTCTGGATTCCCTGGCTATAATAGCATCCAATAACTACAAATCCCCAAGATTGTAATACCCCTTAGATAGATTTCTATAAATGTATTTACCAATTAATCGGAATAAAGTAAAACTTGCAACTAAAAACTCACTAACTTACCATAACCTTTTCCTTCAATTTTTCTTAACTTTTCAAGATGTTATTCGATTTGATTCGTTTGGTTATTTGATGTAGTAATCTACTTCATGTTACCCTATTAACACAATTTAAAGTCATATTGAAGTTTTTGAGTAAGTTCACCGAAATGTATAAATATATTTCCCCTGTAGTTTTGAGACAATGAGGGGATCATCACATGTTTAGTGGGAAGGTCACTATACACAACTGTTAGCTCCTCTCATACGTTCTGCTTTACTGCTGTTATTATCCTGATGTGCAGTAAAACAGTGGTGCTGTGGAAAAGCCAAAGAGCTAAGATATCGATTCAGCCCCATCATTATTTATTTTCCTTCTATTACATTTCTTCAGAATTCATCTTTCTTTGCAAAACATATAAACTAGACCAGACAGGATTCATCTCACCTTTACCCTGCTTGTTTGTAGATAATTTTTAAATGACTAGAAAAGCAAAGAAAAATATTGTAAGAGAAATATCAAGATTGAGAACACTTAAGTGTCTGTGCTAATACATGGCAAATATAGTTCATTATAGGTAAATGCAAAATAATGAGCTTTCCAGTAAAAAATATAACATTGGAAACATCTGCCTAATGGAAAGGTGCTGCGGCATTCTGATTAGAAACACACTTGAGAAGTTGCTACAAAATTGTATCCATTTAGCCTTTAGACGATGCAGAATTGCAGAGAAAGAGGGAGTTAAATTACTAAAAACAAAGTATTGGAAATCAAAGGTAGAATTATGCAAACAAAGTATGCATTTGTTCTTAGAAAGTACAGAGTGTGGGTCACTTTGTTTTGAAATCAAGATATCAAAATTATTCGAAATGGGCCACTTGCTGGGTCCAAAATGACTAGAAATTTCAAAACAAGTTACATGAAATTGGAAGATACACTAATTTATAGAAATAGTAAAGTAATTCCATTGGAAACAAATGAAAAGTAAAGAGACTCAATGTTACAGTATTGGAAAAAGGGAAAAAAAGTGTAAAACTTCACAAAGTCACATAAATTTAAATGTGTTTTAAGAATCCCTTGAAGCAAGATAATCAGTAAAATAAGAATACAGTTAAATACTTTCCAAGCCAGGATTACAGAATCCTGAATGGAACAAATCAGACTGTAGTAGGAAATTCAATGGATCCAAATTAACTATTAGTTTTTCAGCTTTTGAAATGACACTGATATATTTTCAGTTAATCCATAGATAAGGTGAGCTGCTTTGCTAACCCCAAGACTACCAGTTGTATGAATAAGGATTTATTGAGAAAATCCTTAGCCATAGTACAAATGCACTACCCCAAGTATAGGCCTTAAATATTGTAAAATTTACTTAATTTGCATCTAAATAATTAAAATATGAGTTTTGTAAGACTTGTGTCTCAAAGGGAAAATGTTAGATATCCTAATATATGATCAGAAATATTGAACAAAATTTTTCTTTGTTCACAAAAAAGTGAAAGCTTCCCTAGCTAAAATGTAGGTCATAAGAGTCCCATTGTTGTGTCAGGCCCTATCTTTTCTATTTTCAGAAAAAGTATGAGTAAATTAACAAATTTATTTAAAGGAAAAAACACAAATCTTCATCAAAAAATTAAACTTTCTTATTTCATGAATTATGTTTATAATTTCCTGAGATCTCATCTGAATTCTTGTTCTACCCATTAGTTTTCACATACAGATAAAAGTATTTCGTATTTATCATAGCTAAAGAACATTTCTAATGACTTAGCAGATGGTTAAACTTCAGCTTTGCCAAAACACTTTTTACAATTTCAATACGTATTTTCTTTGCCGTCATTGCTGATTTTTAGATTAATGTCCATTCTGTTTGCTGTCATTGATTACCACAATTTAATAGTATGGACATTAACAAGCAGCCCCCAAACATACCTACCCACATTGTTTGAAAAAAAAACAGCCACAAAGTCTGGATATTTGAAGGAAAAGACAGGACTTCTATTCAATTTTATTTAAATTGATTTAGTGGTTATTTTTCCAGTGTCTATTTTGTACAAGGCAGTTTGATTTCTGAAACATGCCCCTAAAAGTCCACAAAATGGATAATCCCAACTCAGATCATCAAATGTGAGGCAGCTTTCATGTCCTTTGCTATGGGGGTCATCATGGCTTCCCCAGTCTAATAAACATTTCTTCAGAGGTGCATCAGGGGCTTTTTATCTGACTCACATGTTTGTGGGGTTAGTGCTGCTGGTGCTGAGAAAAGGCCAGCGACATGGGTAACCTACAAAAATTGATCTTGATATCATAGTATAGGCCTGAAGAAAGCTCCCAGTACTTGCACCTCACTTTTTCCATTTGCCCTTTAGAATCTGCATGTCCAGAGTGTGGGCTGGAGATGAAGGCTGGGCGAATGAGAGGAGCATTTACAGAGCATCTCCCTCTGCTTTTCAGACTGAATCCTGAAACAGCTGCTCAATGCTCTTTTATGTTTATTATCTCTCTGAGCTCCTTAATCCTCCCAACATCTCTATGAGGCAAGCTGTACTATTATCCTCAACGTACAAATGGGTGAAGTTTGAGAAAATGAATCACATGTCCCTGCAAAGCTGTGCTTATCTCCTCATGGGTTTCATCAGGGCCACCTGGTATGTGGTTCAATCTCAGGGGTGGGCCAGCCAGCGCCCTGGGGAAGAAGAAGAAATAGGAAAACTTGATCTATGTCTTTTGCTAAAAGGAAATACTGGCAGACAACACTACAGAGTTATCTTTTTCTCCTACAAAAATATAACCTTGACTAAAACTCATAGCCCCTCTCTAACCTTGGACATAGAGGCAGTGTGAGAACTCTCACTGATTTTTCTCCTGATATTTTTTCAAGTCCTTTCTACAAAGGGAATACTGTATTCACTATTTAAATCTCCAAACAACTAGCTAGGGGTTGGTAAATTTAATCTGGTCACATATTTGTCTTTTCTAAGAAATTTCCCAATTTCTGTGTTTGGTGCTGCCTTTTTGTTTTTGTTTTTGTTTTTCCATTCATTTGGCAAATGTTTACCCGGCACCTACTGTGCTTCCTACATTGTTTCTCACATCAAGAATCTAAGAAAAGAAAAGCTTCCTGCACTTATGACATTGATTTTCTATGAAATGAAATAACTAATAAATATGGTGCAATAAGGTAAACTGCATGATCAAGATAAGTACAAGATATCATGAGAATGTGAAGAAATGAAACTAAAACAGAAAAAGGTCAGAGAAATACTTTCAGGAATTTTGAAGGGTGAGAAGGAGAATTGGTAAAAGAACAAAGCTGTGGGTAAGTTCCTGGGATGTAATTATGACTAGTGAACATTTACAGAATCCCGAGAGAAGATGGAAGTAGAGAGGAAGACAGAAGCCCTGATATGAAATACGAATTTTGTCCTGAAGGCAGTAGAGAGCCATTGAAGGATTTAAAAAGGGAGATACATTTGATACAGATCGTTCTGACAGCAATGTGAAGAATGGGTTGGAAGAAGGAGACCTCATATATTAAGGAGTAACTGACACAACTATGATGAGCCTAGAAATGTAAAGTCACTACCATTGAACATAAAAATTATTGGTAAGCTAGAAAAAGTGATTCTTCTGCCCTTCCAAGAACTATGCAAACCAATGTTGATAAATGAGTTATCTATTTCAGTCATATCTGATCATACTTAATGTCATATGTTTTCTGCAGGTCAAATGTTGCTCAAAGTTTGAATACACTCTGGCTTCTCAACCTCCTTGTATCTAACTCTTAATGGTATTTATATGTTTACCAAGAAGTATATGTTGCCTTTGAAAAAACACCTGACTTGTAAGTAAAGGCAAAACCCAGCAACTCATATAAAGGGGAAAATCTGATAGGAATGTCATTATATACCTTGTACATATTCAGCCAGATATTGGACATTATTTGCATATTGTTGTACATATTTTTAAAAAATCTAAGCCAAGCATGATGGTTCACACCTGTAGTCCCAGCTACGTAGGAGACTGAAGCAGAAGGATCACTTGAGCCCAGTAGTTCAAGGCTGAAGCGAGCTATGATCCTGCCACTGCACTCCAGCCTGAGTGACAAAGCGAGACTCCTTCTCTTAAAAAAGAAAATCTAGTGGTCATAGAATTTGAGCAAAATTTTATGTGAAGGAAAATGTGTTCCAGACTGTAACGAAGTTCAGACAATGTGTAAAGTATTTTGTTCTCTAGGTTAAAATTTGTCATTTATAAATGGAAATATAGATTCTATACACGGCCTGATTTTTGAACTCAAGTTAATTAGGGCAATGTCTGACATAATATATTATCTACATTTTGCAGAAGAAGAGCAATTAAGATTCAGAGAGAGTAAGTAATTTTCCAAGGGTAACACAGCAAGGAAATGATAAAACTGACTCTAAGTCCATATACTTGCTTCCACATCAAACATACTATTTGTAAAGTGCTTCGCGTTCTACAAAATGCTTCCATATACATTTTCTTATTTGGTCCATTCTGTAGGTGAGAAAGTTGAATACAGTAGCTATAAAAATATTACATCACTTGGATATAACTACAGGCATAAGGGCAAGAAGTACTGAGCACAGCAGTGAAATCCCATTTTCAGAATAGAGATTTTGCCTCCTTCCCCCTACATTCTATTCCTCTGGAATATATTAATAGAAAATAAAGATAAGAAATTACATGATACTGAGAGAAAGGGAAAGACAGTGGTCTCAGGCATTGTGACTTTTCTGCCATTGTGATTTATTCTTGAGATGTACAACCCTACGTAAAAGCTTCCTTCTACAAATAGTCAATGAAGAGCCCTCTTGTATGAAACTACAGAAAAACAAATGTAGAGCCATTGAATACAGGCAAACAATTTTAAAAGTGGCTCTCAGTATTTGCATTTTATATAAAAATTAGAGCTCCATACACCTATGTGAATTCACACACACACACACACACACCATGTGTACCTTCTGTTATTTCTTCTAAAAATCCAAAAAGATGTGAAGAATGAAGATTTCTATAAATTTTGTTAAATAGTCATACCCCGTAAACATAAGCTATGCAATACTAAGAAATAAAAGTCTTAGGTTTTCTGGGTTTTTTTCCTCTAATGACTAAACAAATTTAGTCAATTATTTGATGACTTTGAATGCCTTTATTTTCTAGCAAGCATTAACGGGAAAATAGATTTTAAGTAGAAATAACAATTGGAAAACAACAAAAAAAATCCCTGTAACAATATTAAAGGTATCAACTAGTGCTTCCACAATAACTTCATCAGTTTATAAGATATCTACAATATTAAAAGAAAGTGGACATGCATGAGTTCTAGTTCTGTTTCTGTCACTTCTTAATTTGTCACCTTAGGCTAGTCTTCTCGATATTACTTGTCTATTAAAAAGAAATGATAATTTCTTCCAAGTGTATCCCGTGAGCTTTTTTTAAGAACCAATATGATGTATCTAAAAAAGCCTTGAAATCTATGAAATGCCACCGTATAATATGTTGTTATTATTGCTGTTGTTTACTTATTTAGATTGAACTATTTTTTGCTTAATATGGTCTTCTCAAGGGTTAAACATTTGACAATGCAGAATATTTTCATTACATTGATAAAGACCTCATGGTTATAAGTGCATTTATTCAAAAGCAGAGATAAGCAATTAAAAAAATTAGGACCAAAAACTTCTTGTTTCTGACAATTATATATGAAAATATGTTCACTTCCCATACTTTTATTTTGAGACAGTCTCACTCTGTCACCCAGGCTGTAGTGCAGTGGCACGATCTCGGCTCACTGCAAGCTTCACCTCCCGGGTTCACGCCATTCTCCTGCCTCAGCCTCCCGAGTAGCTGGGACTACAGGTGCCCACCACCACGCCCAGATAATTATCTTGTATTTTTAGTAGAGACGGGTTTTCACCGTGTTACCCAGGATGGTCTCGATCTCCTGACCTCGTGATCCGCCCACCTCAGCCTCCCAAAGTGCTGGGATTACAGGCATGAGCCACTGTGCCCGGCCATGTTCTTTGCTTTTATAGTTTCTTAGTCGTCTTAATTCTAACTACTTTTAACTCTACACAAGTTCAGCAACATATGCCCATGGACAGATCTGAAATATTTTTGGACTGGCCTTTGAGGTCTCAATCTTCCAAAGCTCCGTGTTTTACCATAATCTCCCTTCTTCTAGTCCTCAGTTTCTCTCATCTCTACCCACCTATTCTTCAAGGCCAGCAGTTCCTTGGCCTTTTCGTTGCTATTTGATCAGAGTCTTCTTGCTCCACTATTGAGCAATTAAACCATGGTCTGTCTTTAGAATCACTCATCATTACTTTTACTTTTCTTATTCCCTTTTCTTTTTACTCTACTGATCCAGACCATTCCCAGAGTTGAATCCCAATAGGTATGCAGGGCTAGGCCTCAGGCAAACATCACTATACCCATACATCACTATATCTATACAGCTGCTGGACAACATTGTCACACAGATTGATGACACAGACAAATTATAGTTTTCAACCTAAGTGGTACACTGAATTAAGTAAGACTGTTTTCAGACTCTGAAGCTGATTGAACCTCATTTTATGTTCATCATGTATTACTCTATTATAACATGTGTCATATTATTATCCACACAGAGATAGCACTTTTACTTACTCCCTCTTTGCTAATGCCAAAAGCTTTCAAAGGCAGCTACCTCCATGTACCTCAAAGAGCTACCACACATCCCTGTCCTCATACTTCTCTTCCAAAACTTCCCACTGTCCTTGGCTTCTTCAGTCTCTGTCCCTTTGTCTTGGTACCACTCTGTCTGTCTATTGAACATCTTTTTTTTGTCAACAAGACAGTTCCTTGACCCTACATCCAAAAGGCTGATATCCCTCCCCAATTGGGACTTTCACAGAGATCAGAACACCAGGCCTCAGCCTGCCTGGGAGTGGTGATTGGACATATTTATTACAATTACCTGTTTATATATCTGTATCTCCTACAAGACATTGAGACAGTTGAGATTAACAACTACAGTTGAAGTTTAAAACATAGGCATTAAACTCCATAAAATAAGGTTGTATTATTCAGGGTTCCCTAGAAGGACAGAACTAATAGGAGATATACATATATCTATAGGAGATATATATATATATACATACTTATTAAATATAAGGATATATATACTTATTAAACATAAGTATATATATAAGTATAATATATATAATCTAATAGGAGATATATATATACTTATTAAACTCTTATATATATATAGGAGTTTATATATATAGGAGTTTAATAAGTATTAATTTACATGATCACAAGGTCCCACAATAGGCTGTCTGCAAGTTTGAGGAGCAAGGAGAGCCAGGCCAAGTCTCAAAGCTGAAGAACTTGGAGTCCGATGTTGGAGAGCAGGAAGCATCCAGCACAGGAGAAAGATGTAGGCTGGGAGGCTAGGCCAATCTTGCCTTTTCAAGTTTTTCTGCCACCTTTATATTCACTTACAGCTGATTACATTGTGCCCACCAGATTAAGGGTGAGTCGGCCGTCCCTAGCCCACTGACTCAAATGTTAATCTCCTTTGGCAACACCCTCACAGACACACCCAGGATCAATGCTTTGCATCCTTTAATCCAACCAAGTTGATACTCAGTATTAACCATCACCCATGTCTTCTGTGGACAACCTGCTTCAAATTCACCTTGGATTTTTTTAAATGCCCTTTCCTGGACCCTACCCAATATCCATCATATTGCTGTCACGGGGCTGAGACAGAAACACGTGGACAAGTTCCCTAGGTGGTTCTTATGCACTGTTTGGAAAGCTCTGCTCTCAAGACACATGTATAACAGTGGTGAGAAAGTAAGTGCTTTAGGAGAGCCAAGCAGGCTATAAAAATGTCGAAGTAAGGGTGGCTTCTGGGTTGATGAAAAAGCTCCTAGTATTTGGGTCTGGAAGATTGTTGGGTCCTCAATAAGATGGATTCAGAATTGCTAAACCTTTTAATTTCTTGATGCCAGAAACCTGAATTTCTGTGTGAAATCTGATTATTTCCATTCAATGGCATATTATTCACAGTTTGCTTAAAAATCTCTTTGAAGTAAACCTGTCTCCAGCCAGATTGTAATTCTGATTTTAGAGCAGTATAATCGAGTGTAACCAGAAAACAAAGGTATTTGAGGACCAAGCAAGGAAGGAGGGACACTTAACTGAAAGACTCCAAAAGGAAGGAGAAGTATGAGGAAGAGGTCAAGAGATGAGGAGATTACAAATGAGGGATGGTCAGCAGTGTCAGGTGGCAGGAAGAGGTCAAGTAGAATGAAGACTGAAAATAGACAATTGGCAATTAGGAGGTCATTGGTGACTTTGGGGACAGCACTTTCAGAGTTATAGGGCAGAAGCCAGAGTGTAATGGACTGAGGATGAGTGGGATTAAAACAGAGAGAGAAACATCAAGTCTAGATTATTCTTTCCGAACATTTTGCAGCGACATTAAGGAGGGAGATAGTGTAGTGCATTGGGAGAGTGGAGCAGTACAAACAAAGCTGCTTTTGTAACTATTGAAATATAACACAGAAATCTGAGCAAATCCCCAGTGTATACCTCAGTGAATTCTCCCAAAGCAGACAACTCCTTAACAAAGGTTAAGACACAGAACATCAGAATGTCACCAGCATCACAGAATCCCTCCTCACACATCTCTGTCGTGATTCTGTTCTTCATCACCACCAGAAATTGCTCTTCTGATCTTTAATGTCACAGATAATATTGCCTTTTGTAAACTTTGTGCAAGTGAAATCATAGAGTATGTAATCTTTTGTGTCCATTTATGTAACTCACAATAATATTCATAAGATTCATCCACATTATTGCATATATCTAGTGTTCATTTATTTCCGTTGCTATATAATATGGATAAATTACAATGTATTTGGCATTTGGGATTGATTTCTCCTTTTCCCGATTGTGAATAGTGCTGCTATATACACTTAGTATGGCTTTATGCACATATGCATGCCCTTCTCCTGATTATATGCCTACAAGTGGCATTGCTGGGTCATAAGCTAAGCATGTGTTCAAATGCATAAATGCTTTTCCATTTTTCAAGTAATTATACAATTTATATTTACATCTGCATTCTCATCCCCAGCATATAGGAGATCCTATTGCTCCTTACTTTGTAGTATTTAGTATTATCTTTCTTAATATTAGTTACTTGGTGTTTTATAATGTTATTTCATTGTGATTTTTTGCATTTTCTTGATGATCTGTCAAGTCAGGCCACTTTGCATATGTTTGCTGGCCATTTGGTTATCTTCTCTTTATTAAAGTGCCTACTCATCTCAAGTCATTGCCCATTTTTTTTCTATTGAGTGATCTGAATTGTTTATTATTGAATTAAAGAGGATTTCTGTATATATTCTTCTAATGTACTAAAAAGTACAAGTTTCCCTTTTTAGTTGCATGTACTACAAATATTTTCTCCCACTCTGAACATTTATTTTCACTCTTATTGGTGCCTTGTGATGAACAAAAGATCTTAATTTAACACAGTCAAATTTGTCAATCTTTTCTTTACGTTTAGTGCCATAAATCCTGTAGCTCTTATAGTAAGTCTTGATGTCTAGTAGAGTATCATTTTTTAACACTGCTTTTCTTTTCTGAATGTGTCTTTACTATTCTTGGCCATTGCATTCCAATACAAACTTTAGAACTAAATTATCATCTTACACACATACATGAGCATGCACGCACACACACACACACACACACAAAACCAGCTGTCATTTTTATCAGAATTTTATAGAATTTATGGATCTATTTGAGAATTTACCTATTTTTAACACTAAGTCTTCTAGTCTATAAACACACACCTCCATCTATTTAGGTCTCTTTTACTTTCTCTGAATATATTTTATAGCTATCTATGCAGAGCTCTTTCAAAATTTTTGTTAGATTTATTCTAAAAATTTTTGGTGTACTTTGATGCTCCTGTAAATTGTATAAGTTTTTAAATGTTATTTTCTAGTTGTTAATTGAAACCTTGGTAAAGTCACCTATTAATCTTAATAATTTATTTGTAAATTTTAATGTTTTTTGCATAATGTTTCCCCATTAGTTCTGCTTAGATTATGGATTTTTAACCTTTCTTCTTTCTAATTAATAAATTTAAGGTTTTAGCTACTTCTCATATTTTATATGAAATAACTCAAAATCCGTTTAAAATTTTCATTCTACTTTCTCTTTTAACCAATTATCACTATAGAAGTGTTTAAAATTTCGAAACATAGGGATTTTCTAGTTATCTTATTATTTATTTTTAAATTTCACCATGATCATTGATTATATTAAGTATAATTTAAACTGTTAGATATATGTAAAGATTTACTATTTAGTGCAGGATATGGTTAATATTTGTAAAAGCTTTATGTACACTTGGAAAAAATATGGGTTCTTCAGTTTTTTAATGCAATATTCTATCTATGTCATTTAGGTGAACTTTGTTAATTATGTTATTTAAATCTATAGTCATATTAACATTTTTCAGATTATTCTGTCAATTCGAGAGAGAAAGGTATTAAAACCTCTTTCTATAATTGCCCATATGCCTATTTCATCTGTAGTTCTGTTCATTTTTTGTACATATAATTTGAGTCCACATTTTTAGTTGAATGCTATTTTAATATTATTGTATATCTCCAGTGAATCAAATGTTTTGTTATTAGAAAAGTTGACAAGACATTACGATTATTTTATACCATTATATTTATTTTTATTGCTCAAATACTTCTTATTTTTGGCTTTTATTTCTCATGTATCTCCAAATATTCATCTTAGATTATTTGCCTTGTACCTAAAGAATTCTCTTTTGATTGCATCTTTGTGGCAATTTTGCCCAGGTTTTCTTCATCTGAGAAGGTTTTAATATTACCTTTATTTTTTAAGGACATATGCATTGCATATAGAATTTAATGCCTGCAATTATTATCTTCTAGCACATTAAAGACAGCATTTCTTTGTATTTTAGTTTCCTTTTTGTATGTTGGCAAATGGACTGTTTCCTGATTGTGGCTCCTTTCAAACTAATGTGTCTTTTCATCTCTGCATGTTTTTGTCATATTTGTCTTTGCATTTTTTTCAATAGTTTTTCTATGTGTGCCTACTCGTGATTTTCCTTGCGTTGATCCAGCTTAGATCAGTAGGGTTCACAGTGCTTCTTGAATTTGTTTTTTATTTCTTTCCTCAGCTTTACAAAATCCCCAGTTATTATTTTGAAAACACTTCCTCTATTTGTAGACTTCAATTGCACGTATTTTTACTGTATATCCTGTCTTTTATGCTTTCTTGTCTTTTTTTTATCTTTCCATCTTTTATATGTCTCTGTTTCCTTGTGACTGTTTTCTTCTGTTCTGTCTTCTAGTTCTCCAATCCTCTTTTCAACTGTATCTCTTCTGCTGTTATTCCCAACTACTGAATTAATTTTGATTAAGGAAACTTTCAGTTTGAGAGTTTTAACTTGTTTCTTACTTATTTTCAGTTCTATGTAAAATTCTCAAACTTTTTCATTTCCATGATCATACTAGGCATAATTAGTTTAAAATCTTTATCAGATAATCTCATTATCAGGATCTCCTGTGAATTATTTTCTATTATGTTCCTTTTTCTTATAATTTTTATCAAGTTGTTTTTTCATTTGCCTGAACATTTTTGATTAGGTGCTGATCATCATCTATGAAAAATAGTAGAAACAATTTGAAACCTGAAATTATTTTCCTATGAACCAGAGCAGATTTATCTTTATTTCTAGCAGGTGGCTAAGGACCTTCACAGTCTTAGATCATCTTAATATAAACCAAGCCTGTGATAACTTAAAGCTGACTTTCGGTCCCTGTAAAGGAAGGTTTATTTCTGCCTTAATCTTATTCTTGAATACTGACCTTTGGTTTTCAATGTAAAGGCTGAACAGTATATCAAGAGATCAAGTTAAAAAAAAAAAGATCTTGGACAAGGATATTGGTAGCAGTAGAACTAGTAGGTAGTGGTTATGTTGAAAATATATTTCACAGATTGAAACAAGAAGATTTGCTGGCGAACTCAATCTCGAAAGAAGTAAAAACAATTTTCCCTAAGTTTCTGACATGAGTAATTGAATACCATGTACTGAGATAAATAGGAATAATGGAAGAATGCACTTGGTAAATGAGTATCAAGAATGTTATTGTAAACCTGTTAAGTGTTGAGAGGTTTATGATACATCTGTTATTTACCATACAAATACACCATAGCAATAACATGACTTTACCATCCTATCTACTAGAAAATATATCTACTTACAGTGCAATCATGGGTAAACCATCTTTATCTGAAACTTGTAAGAGTTCTTATTCTAACAATTACCACGACTGAGATTATGGCACCACTGACATGATCTATCTAATACATATATTCCTGCCTGAAAGGACATCTCTCATGTCTTCTCAAAGTAACTTCTGCTGTATTAGTTGCTACTCCATGTATGATATAGAAGGGAGAGAAATGCACTCTACGACTGAGAATAAAGAGGAGAAGAATTGTGATTCAGACTTTAGCTGACAGGTACTCAAAACATGCAATAGAGAGTAAGGAAGTGCCAAGCTGAAGATCCTAAGCAGCGTCTACCATGGACTCCTTAAGCCCTGGAAATGTATCTGACATATAGGTACCATCTCAAGAAGCATAAAAGGATAATGAATGGCTGCAAATTTGAGTTGACAACACTGTGAAGTCATTTGTTTGTTTTTATTTTTACAAACACAAATCCACAGGATCTTGTATAACATTTTCTCTAACAGCAACCTTCTAAAAGATTATATTATCCTATTGTGGAGAGCCATCTGAATGGAATTTTCCCTCTCTTTAGGGATCGAGAGGAATATTTTGTCTAAGTTAACATCAGTAGAACAAGTGTATTACATCTAGAAATGCATTTCTTACCCACAATTAGCTCAGACACCATAGGCATCAGAAGACTGAAGGTTTAATTTTCCAAAGCTGTTTCCAGCATTGCCATGAAACTATACTGCTGATCCTTCCACTGATTCAACATCTGAGAGTAGAAGTACCTCTTATCACTTTAGTTTATATACACATATTTAAGAAACTAAAGGATATAAAAGACTCCAGAAAAATAGTACTCTATCTCTTCATTACTGTTATGCTCCCTGTTTCAAAAGTGCAGAATAGATAAGAGGGTAACTGAAACCTAGAGGAGAATATGGTAAAACAAAAGACTTAGAAAGTAGTTAGAAGAGAGAACTTGAAATGTTCCTGACACATAGAAATGATAAATACTCAAGGTGATGGATATTCCAGATATTCTGAATTGATCATTAAACATTCTATGCATATAACAAAATATGACTTATACCCTATAAATATGTAAAATATTATATATCAATAATTATTGCTTAAGTTAGTGTTTTTAATATGGGATTCCATAGGTACTTATCTGTGTCATAGAACAACCATAACTATTTCTTCTTTTCCCAAAAATAAACACTGTATTGTCCTTCCACTTTTCCAACTTCTGTAATTTAGGAAACAGGCCAAAAAAGGGTGATATGCTGATGATAAATCTGTTCATAGCCGATTTCTCTCATTTAAATTTAAAAAATAAACAAAAATCAATAGATGATGTCTCCCTGGAAAACAAATTCACTGAAACTGAAAGTAAATGAACAAGTATTTGTTCTTTTTACAACAATCTATAATGTTAATTTTAGATGCATAACTAATATTTAAAGGAATAGCCGCATTAGCGATCGGGTTTGGGAATTCTTTGCTAACATGACCAGTTCAACACTAAAATCCTAGAGGGCAACAAAATTAATGAATTTGGTTTGCGTTGGGTTTTGTTTAAATCTATCACAATCAAACCTATTATTGAAAATGTTGGGTCACCATTTTATATCTCTTGCTAGTTGTATATTTTACAATTGTCCCTTCATTTTGTCAACAATACAGAAAATCTACATGTTGAATAAAAAGAGCAACTATTTTCTTTTTAAACAAAGAAATTCGATCAGAATGATTCCTGTCCCACAGATCATATTATAGGAAGCTTATAGGTAGCTTTCCAATCTTTCTTCTATGAGATTCTATATGCTAGTGAGAACATATTAGAGCAAGAAATAATTTGACATAAGGCAGTTTTGGCAATAGAGTGAAACAATGGCTTTTGCCAAGGACACCTGGAGTGAAATTGTAAAGAAGTTATATGAGATGAAATGAATTTTACCCATGCTGTAACATTCCATCTACATCTTCTCTGATAAGAAAGAGAAAAAATATTGGAATACTTTATCATATATTTAACATTAAAGGAGATAGTTAAACCAATAGACTAAGTAATAATTACACTTCTGTCATTTGCTATAGATGCTATATAATTTAACTCTTACATTTTTAAATGATCAATTTTCCCCTGTAATGTATTTTGAACAATCACTTCCTCATTCTATTGGTTAAAAGCTAGAAGAAAAATTTGCTGTAGTAACTTGGGTTCATTTTTCTTAAAAAGAATACATGCAAACTTGGGGGATCAAAAATCAATATTTTACATAGAAAGTATGAGAAGAGGGTAGCAGATTTCATGTCTATGTGCACACAAACACATATGTGCAAGCACATGTATACATGCACACACACTCACACATCCTCCATTTGATGTAAATATAGCATGGAGCCTTATCTTTTTACTGTTGGAACATCCAGGGCAGCACAGAACTTATATCTCCCTTACAAAGTTACAGAACACACAACTGTTACTCTATAAAGTGAATTGTGTATCATGTTTTTGTGGTTATTCAGTTAACTAAAATGTACTTTCAGTTTTTTAAACATAATATCTAGAATATTTACTATTGTGAATAGTGCCACAATAAACATACGTGTGCATGTGTCTTTATAGCAGCATGATTTATTGTCCTTTGGGTATATACCCAGTAATGGGATGGCTGGGTCAAATGGTATTTCTAGTTCTAGATCCCTGAGGAGTCGCCACACTGACTTCCACAATGGTTGAACTAGTTTACAGTCCCACCAACAGTGTAAAAGTGTTCCTATTTCTCCACATCCTCTCCAGCACCTGTTGTTTCCTGACTTTTTAATGATGGCCATTCTAACTGGTGTGAGATGGTATCTCACTGTGGTTTTGATTTGCATTTCTCTGATGGCCAGTGATGACGAGCATTTTTTCATGTGTTTTTTGGCTGCATAAATGTCTTCTTTTGAGAAGTGTCTGTTCATGTCCTTTGCCCACTTTTTGATGGGGTTGTTTATTTTTTTCTTGTAAATTTGTTTGAGTTCATTGTAGATTCTGGATATTAGCCCTTTGTCAGATGAGTAGGTTGCAAAAATTTTCTCCCATTCTGTAGGTTGCCTGTTCACTCTGATGGTAGTTTCTTTTGCTGTTATTCACAATAGCAAAGAGTTGGAACCAACCCAAATGTCCAACAACGATAGACTGGATTAAGAAAATGTGGCACATATACACCATGGAATACTATGCAGCCATAAAAAATGATGAGTTCATGTCCTTTGTAGGGACATGGATGAAACTGGAAAACATCATTCTCAGTAAACTATCACAAGGACAAAAAACCAAACACCGCATGTTCTCACTCATAGGTGGGAATTGAACAATGAGAACTCATGGACACAGGAAGGGGAACATCACACTCCAGGGACTGTTGTGGGGTGGGGAGAGGGGGGAGGGACAGCATTAGGAGATATACCTAATGCTAAATGGCGAGTTAATGGGTGCAGCAAAACAACATGGAACATGGATACATATGTAACAAACTTGCACATTGTGCACATGTACCCTAAAACCTAAAGTATAATAAAAAAAATCTAGAATATTTAAAATAACTAAAAAAGGAAAAACCCAGTAGAATTGAAAAAGCATACATTATTGTTTCTGCCAATGTATTAGCCCAGTGCTTTTCAATAAAAATATAATGTGAACCACGTATGTAATTTAAATTTTCTAGTAACCACATTAAAAAACAAATATGAAAAAGAAAAAAGTGAAACATATTAATACTACATTTTATTTAGCTCAAGATAGACAAAATACATTCATTTCAATGTATAGTCAATATAAAAATGATTGAGCCATCTTGTGTGTTCTTTCAGATTAGCCTTCAAAATGCAGCGTATAAATTCCCCTTACAGCACATCTTACTTTGAACTAGCTTTATTTCAAGTGCTCAGGAGCCACATGAGGTGTAGTCCTATGAAGACTAGTGTCAATTCCCAAATCAACACCTTTTCTTAATCTCTCTCCTAATTTCCTCACTCATATTCCCAACTGCTACCATTCATCTCCAACTACACAGAATATACTATGGCTGATAGTAATATTTTTGTCCTCCCTCTCCAAATTAATTGCCTCACCTCTTAGATTCCCTGATTTGGTTACTAATCGTTTTGGCATTACTAACCACACTCACATAATTGTACAAATTAAAAATCTGAAGGATGTTCTCTACTTTTCCTTCTCCTTCATGCATCTTCAATTTAATGTATGTGAAAGACATACTGAATTTGCACCCTCTTGTGTTTTCTCACTGTCTTCACCTTGCTAAAACCTTAAACATAGATATCTAAATTCTTGAAGACTTCCCACTATCATCCACCCATCCTAAAGCTTCAGATCACGCTCTACACTGAAGGGAAACTGGTCCCTTGAACAAATGTGCTATTAACTTTAAAAAATTAAAATTGAGCCAGGGTGCAGTGGCTCACACCTGTAATCCCAGCACTTTGGTAGGCCAAGGCAGGTGGATCACCAGAGGTCAGGAGTTCAAGACCAGCCTGGCCAACATGGTGAAACCCCATCTCTACTAAAAATACAAAAATTAGCCAGGTGTGGTGGCACATGCCTGTGTAACCTCAGCTACTCAGGAGGCTGAGGCAGGATAATCTCATGAACCTGGGAGGCGGAGGTTGCAGTGAGCCTTGCACCATTGTACTCCAGCCTGGGCGACAGCAAGACTCCATCTCAAAAAAAAAAATTAAAAAATTAAAATTGAATTATACTACTCTCTTAAATATGTCCTACAGATTCTTTTAGCTATATATTTTACTTTAAAAAAACATGTTGCATTTTCTCTATGTATTAATTGTTAGAGATACAGCAGCAAACAGTACAATTTTCTACCTGTTTTCAAGAAGCTCAAAGTATAGTGTCTATGGCATGCCCACTCAAAAAAAAAATTTAAAAAATATGAGCCCAGACTATATTTCCAGTTCCCCTGTTCAAGTAGACACTTTACTAGGTTGAGCAACCAAGCCCCAAATCATCATCTTTAGTGATCTAAGACTTTCAACACAAATTTTCATCAAAATCACTAGACACGAAGTCATTGATTTCAATGCACATCAAGCTTTTTTCTTAGGTAGGTAATGAATATTCTAGTTTATTACTGTACAAAGCTAAGATTTTGTACATAAATCATTAAAGGGAAAAGAAATGGTTCTAATTTTAAACAAGAGTGTTAAATACTATTTTCTGATTACATTTTATGTATCAACCATAATAATATTGGACTGTGGTCTGTCTCTTATACTTATTATACTCTTAAAGTTACCTTTCACCTTATTTGTTTCAATTTCCTAATTTCTGCCCAGTTCTAATCCACCTTTATTGTATTGTTTTCTCGCTTGTTTTTACTCCTATAGAAATCTACAAAATAAAAGCCTCTGGGTTATGAGAAATAATATATCTTTTGGGTTACATATTCCACTCAATAAAATCCATGTGAATCACATTACAAAGTTGGATAACTCTTAAAGCACTTTGTTATAGAGTAAAATGTACTATTACCTTATGTATGGGCCTATTCAAAGAACATAAATGAGAAGCATTTCAGAAAATCTGAATATATTGGAATAAGATGAATAAATTGCGTATAATGGCATTTAAATTTATCTTTACCTCAAAAAACATGATTGCTGGCCAGGCACGGTGGCTTCTGCCTGTAAACCCAGCACTTTGGGAAGCCGAGGAGGGCAGATCACGAGGTCAAGAGATCGAGACCATCCTGGCCAACTTGGTGAAACCCCGTCTCTACTAAATATACAAAAAAAAAAAAAAAAATTAGCTGGATGTGGTGGCATGTGCCTGTAATCTCAGCTACTCAGGAGGCTGAGGCAGGAGAATCGCTTGAACCCAGGAGGCAGAGATTGCAGTGAGCCAAGATTACGCCACTGCATTCCATCCTGGCAGCAGAGAGAGACTCCATCTCAAAAAGAAAAAAAGAAAAAAAAAGGATTGTCTAGTTATATATTAAAACTAGTTATAGCTAACAATTAGTTTTGCTTAACAGAATCCTGGTTGAAATAATACTGAGATGCTTTGTCCTTGTTGTTACTGTTATCTCCTTTTCTTGTTTTGTCATTGCCTACATCATCATTATTTAATCAATCAAACAACCAAAATATTATGATAAAAGTCCTTTCTTTTTCTGACCCTATTTATGTTATGTTTGGACTTGTATTATGGTTGATGCTAATCTGATAAACTAGTGGATCGCAGAAAGTTAGAAAGAAGAGATGAAACTCTCATAGAGCCCTTCTAAGGGCCAAGTATCATTCTGCCCAGTATTTTCTGAAACTTTTTTCCAATTTATCTCCATGAATACTCTTGGTGTACTAGTCAGGGTACATTAATATCTGTAAGAAGCAATCCCAAAATCTCACTGGCTTTAATGTAATAAATAATTATTTCTCACTCACGTTGTTATTTAACATATATTGAAAGGGTGAGAATAAAAGAACTAAAATTCCATTGAAGCATTCAGGAACCCATGTTCTTTCTACCTAATAGTTCTGCCATCCCTTGGGGCTTCTTTTTCCTTCAATAGATCTTTTGGATGTGGCTGGAGCACAAAGAAGTTAAGAGTGGGGAGAAATGTGGAGGAAGTTTTATGAGCCAGGCTTGGAAATGGTGAACTTCACTTCCAATACTTCATTGGCCAGAATGCAATTACAGGATCTTGGAAGTATAGCATTCTTGGATGCCAAGGAGGAAAAAGAAAAGGTTTTTGCATACAAAGCTGTATTTATGGCATGTGAGGAAGTCAATATTTTTATTTTCATTTTGTAAAAGAGAATAAGAGATATTAAATACCTTGTCCAAAATCACACAGCTAATAGAGACAACAATAGAATTCAAACCTCGGTTGTCTGACCCTAAAGCCATTTCTCTTTCTACAGTTTGTTTCAGGCTGATTATTCCTTTCTTAGACCTTACAAAATAATGGGGAGACAGTGGCTGCTCTATTCTCACTCCATTACTCTTTTTAGTAACTTATTTAACTTCTTTGAAACAAGCACCCAAGCCTGCTTGATACAGTCCTTCTAACCCGTTTAGAGCAGCCAGGCTTCGGAATATTCTTGTTCATCTCCCTGCTATATGAGAAGTGCCTGCCTAGTCAGGGACACCTCACAGCTCTGCCTGAGATTAGGGTTGGGAGTGAAGAGGAAGCTTTAGGTCATGAATCCAAACCACTTCCCCCAATAAAAATTTTCAGTAATATAATTTATATCTTAATCTTTTCATCTTGATTTTCTCTCCCTAATGATTCCAAACTCCCGAGGGGGCAGAATAGAGTATTATTAGCCTTATAGTCATCTACTCTTGTATTTATTTTTCTCTAGAGTAACAATTTCTTAAAGTGCAAAATGAAAGTGAATGTATGTCTAAGGTGACTAACTCTTTCCCAGAAGGAAATGTAGTTATTGGTAAGTCCAGGATAACTAAAACAATAGGGGATTTTTATATATTACACCATACTTAACGGTTTTATTTTTAATTGTGCTATTTGACCTTGAATGTAACCAGTAACAAAGCAGTACCTTGAAATGGATGGTAGGTAACAGAAATAAAACCAAGAAGAGCTTTGTCTTAGTTTGGAATGCATACAAGCATGAATTCAGCATGAACAGGTGATTAATTCAGATCCCTGACATGAGAGGGAAAGAAACTGAAGCTTGGAGAGACCAGACTAGGCAAAAAGTTTGTGGCAAAAGAGGAATGAGGACAAGAACCCCCTGAGACTTGGTCCAGTTTTCATTATTTAATTGTTGAAAGCAAATCTATTCTTTGTTAGTAGTACTTAAATCACTTGTACCGAAAGAACATATCCAACATATGCTCAATGGCAGAGGGTTAATATTTCACTTCAGTCAACCCATGAAGTGAATCTAAATGCAGTTAATTAGGGCTGGACTTCAGATTATATTTTTAATGAGATTATTATTTTTTAAATGAATATCTCTGTTTTTACAGTGGAAAACAAGTTTAAGTAACACTCTCTAGGCCATATTATAAGTGCAAAGCTGAGCTAGGAAATAAGTTAAAAGTCCCTGTCTATCCCTTATAAGTACAACATAATAAAATTCATTATAATAGCATTCTAGTTTTGTCATAAAACCATAACAAACCATACTTATATGAAAAATAAAGTAACTAATATTTTGCCTAATAAAACCATAGTAAATTGGTTCTAGTAATAGCAACACCATAATAATCATACTGAAAAAGAGCTACATGTTACATATATTTACTACACTATTATAATAATTGTAGTTCCACCACAGATTTCTTTTATACAAAAGCTAAATTTACTCCAGTAATTGCATTTTCATTTTCTTCTGCATAATTATAAATATAAAAGTGTAACTTTTGATATGATGTATGAAAGCTTCAAATTTATTTTTTACCATTATTAAATTATTTAGAATTAAGAATTATTATTTGAAAAAAAAAATTTTTCCCGGAACAAATATATCTACCTGTGTAAGAACAGAAATTTTTTTGTAGGATGTCAAAATAAAAAAAAAAGTTAATGATGAAATTTAAGCATAAAAATAGTTTCATATAAAGGGGAACAACACACACTGGGGCCTATGAGAGGGTGGAGGGTGGGAGGAGGAAGAGAATCAGGAAAAATCACTAAGGGGTACTAAGCTTAATTCCTGGGTGATTAAATAATCTGCATAACATGCCCCCATGACACACGTCTACCTATGTAACAAACCTGCACATGTACTCCTGAACTTAAAATAAAAGTTAAAAAGTCAGTTATATATAGAATACAGAATAACCTGAAATAACTGCACTTAACAGAAAATAAGTTATTTAATCTATTTTATATCATCTCCACAAGAAGATCAGTTTTTCCCCAAGTGTTAACATGGACCCACGAACCTGGACTCTGCCTGCTTCTCCAGCCCTCAGAGAAGAATGAGGGCTTCCCAGGAATTTGTAAGAAAAAAAGTTGACCTAAAGGAGCTCATCAACATGCTCTGGGGAATGTCATACACTGCTGAACAGCAATGGGCCTAGGAAAAAACCCAAACAGCTTCTTGGCCATGGCTAATCTTAGCTCATTAAGTATAGACATCTATTATGAGAATTCAGTTCTGAAAAGTTTTAATTAAATAAACTTCAGCTTCTACAGAAAGCAAAGTTCCTCTTCCTCTGTCCTTCAACTAGAGTGTTCACGCTGTGCCACAGACTAGCCTGATGCTCATCAAATCTGTTTCCATTTCCTGAACATAAACTCTACTGTCCAGCCTGTTGATGATGATTAGGAGGGGTTCAGAGGACTGGGCCAAGAGAACATGGATGGAGCTGGATTTTGCCACTTCCGGGATAATGTGCTTGTGATCCTCATTGTGCTGTTTCCTTTTTATAATAAGTAAACATGTAGCACTAAGAGATGAAAAGTGCCCAAGTCTCTGAGTCTCCTGCTCACAAGAGAGCTTCCCAACCCACATGGGCTGTTACTTGAGCATGCAATTAATCTTTACTGCATTACGCCACTGAGAATCTGGGGATGTTTGTTATAGCACTTAACCTTTTTTGACATAAGAAGCCAAATGCCAGTGACCTCTCTACATTCTGCTTTAACACTATTGGTAGAAGCAGTCACAGAAAACAATTTACTATATTATTTTTTCTCTCTTTCCTTCCTCTTTTCCTTTTTTAATCTCTCTCTCTCCCTCCATCTTTCCCCCTTTCCTTTCTTTCTTGCTTCTTCCCATCTTTTTCTTCCTTGTGAATGGAGTTGGGTAGGTAGAGAGCTGCAATTCTCCCTCATCCCTTATCTCCATGTTTTTCCTTTCTTTCACTTCTCAGTACTATCTCGTTACTTGTGTTTTGAATTATATTTAGAATAATACTGTAAACTCAAACATATAATGTTTTGATTGTAACCTACAAAGAACCTCTGTCAAATATCTATACAAATCTAGCACAGAGATTTAAGCAATAAAAGGTTTACGTATAAACTGTCTAAATAGCTTAAGGATGTATTGCAACTGAGAATTTGCCATTATTTAACACTACTTAAAGTAAGGGAGAAAAACACCAGTGATTTTAATTTCGAGCTCTATAATTCCTAAGGCAGAAAAAAAGAATTATGTTTCATTCTGTTTACAGGGTCTTTTTTTCCCTGTGATTTCCTGCCTACTGCTTGTTTTCAGAACTTGCATTGCATTGTCTCCTTCAATTCAGCTTCATGTGCACACCCCCAGCTCTGCAGTTCAAGATGATCTCTTTTCTTTTTGCAAGAGAATCCACATATCCAGCTGCCTATCCCCGTATAGCTGCTGTATTTTATATGAGTTGTTTCAGACTATTCCCACAATTGAAATGGGTTATCTCACTGTCTTCCCATTGCTTTTGTTTTCTTAAACAGAATTCATCTTACCATAGCTCGTACAGCCTATTACAAAGTATTATCCAGAACATACAAATATCTATCAGGGACATTCTGTCTTTAGTAAATTTCCTCTCAAGAAAGACCTTGATAGAAGAAAAAGCAGTAAAGCCTCAAGTGCAATATAGGTATATGCATCAGGCTAGGTTATTATTTTTCAAAATTATCTAGAAGAAGTACATTTTCTACAGAAACTGTTAAAAGCCAGCTTTGCTTTAAATGAAGTTTAATTTTTTTTTATACATTGCTAACATAAAACATAACAATTAACATCTGGTTAATTGGTTTGTAAGTCAGAAGCATGAGAAGCCCAGCCCACTGCTTCATGTCTCTCCTCCCCAACCTGAAGCAAACACTGTAGGTTATTCTGTAGGTGGTCCCTGAGAGCAACACTTTATAATCCTTACCGCAGTATTAAATGCAGTTGTGATCAGCTGATCAGAATTAAGCCTCAAATTAAAACCTACTTGCTATATCTTTATTATAGAATTACTGAATATGAGCTTTAAGATCAGAAAGGCCTATGTTGAAATCTCTGCCACTAACTTGTTGCTAAACAAGAGAACATTTGGGGCATTACTACTAACTGGTGGCAGCTTGACAACTGGCCTCTAGAAGTGAGCCTAGAACATGGTGTGAGGCTAACACCCATCTTTCTATTTGTTTTGCTCAGCGCCCTTTGGGGTAAGAAGGTAGACTCAGAGGGTAAAGTCAAGTCTATCTCAGGCACCTGCCATCTCGTGGATCCAGAGCCCTGACTATTTTCCTTTATCAAACACATTCCAGATTTGCTGGCATCTTTTTAAAACCCCTAATGCAAAAAGTCTTATTTTCATCCACCCTTAGATGGAGGAACTGCCAGCACATCTACTGAAGGGTGGCTACACTTATGCCCAGGGAATTTATATCTGTCCTTCTTATGATATCAACCAAAATGTGACCTACTTGGGGGACTTCTTTTGCTATAGCAAAATACTCATATATGTGCAAATGTGCATGCACACATGAAACTTCAGCCCTGCTACCTATGTCAATTACCTAAAGCAAAGTCCTGCAAATGATCAAGTGTAACATACATGTTATTTCACTTGTCTTTATGAGGGTATCTATTGTGTATCGCTCTTCAAACTACTTCATACTTTATCACAGGGGCTTGTGGCACGATGTCTCAACCAAACAATTCTACTCCACTTAAGATAGATAGTTGAGATTCTAGGTAATTGGATTTAGAAATGGAGATCTCTGATCATTAGAAATAGGCTTATGAGGGAGTTTCCTTTAAATGATCTTTTTCTTAATTATGTAAATGCAAGGGCCAAATAACTACCTCTAGTATTAAGAGAACGATGGAATAAGAAGGTTCATAAATTTGGTTTTTTAGAATGCCATGAACAATTTACATAAGATACTCAGGAGCTTTCAGACATAAGGAAATCCATTAAGGAACATATAGATGTTCCACTGAAGGCCCAAAGTCAAGGAAGAGCAATAACGCTCCTAAAATAAAAACTACCTTAGAAACAAAAGAATCTAGATTAATGTCCTGCTCTCTCTACAAGTCTAAATTAAGTGTTTTTTGAAGAGAGTTTTTGTATGTTTTTTGTTACCGTAAATGCCAGGTTCTGGAAGCTTCTACTCACCCAGCCGCTCTGTACAGTTATGGGAGCTTAGAAAACGATGGCCAAGCCTGGGAGTGTGTATTAGTCTGGTCTCATGCTGCTAATAAAGACATACTTGAGACTGGGTAATTTATAAAGGAAAGAGGTTTAATGGACTCACAATTCCATGTGGTGGGGGAGGCCTCACAATCATGGTGGAAGATGAAGGAAGAGCAAAGGGACTTCTTACATGGCAGCAGGCAAGAGAGCATGTGCACGAGAACTCTCATTTATAAAACAATCAGATCTCTTGAGACTTATTCACTATCTCAAGAACAGCATGGGAGGGACCTGTCCGCATGATTCAGTTACCTCCTGCAGGTCTCTCCCACAACACTTGAGAATTCAAGATGAGATTTGGGTGGAGACACAGCCAGACCATATCATTCTGCTCCTGGCCCCTCCTAAATCCCATGTCCTCACACTACAAAACCAATCATGCCTTCTCAACAGTCCCCCAAAGTTTTAACTCATTTCAGCATTAACTCAAAAGTTCACAGTCCAAAGTCTCATCTGAGACAAGGCAAGTCCCTTCCGCCTATGAGCCTGTAAAATCAAAAGCAAGTTCTTTACTTCCTGTATACAATGGGGGTACAAGCATTGGGTAAATGTTCCTGTTCTAGATGGGAGAAATCGGCCAACGCAAAGAGTCTACAGGCCTTGTGCAAATCCAAAACACTGTAGGGCAGTCATTAAATCTTAAAGCTCTAAAATGATCTCCTTTGACTCCATGTCTCACATCCAGGTCATGCTGCAAAAGGTGGGCTCCCATGCAGCTCTGCCCCCGTGGCTTTGCAGGCACAGCCCCACTCTCACTGCTTTCATGGGCTGGCTTGAGTGTCTGCGGCTTTTCTAGGTACATGGTGCAAGCTGTCTGTGGATCTACAATTCTGGGGTCTAGAGGACGGTGGCCTTCTTCTCACAACTCCCCTAGGCAGTGTCCCAGTAGGGACTCTGTAAAAGTGTTCTGACCCCACATGTCCCTTTCACACTGCCCTAGCAGAGATTATCCATGACAGAAATAATAATAGGACCTATATTATAGGCTTGATGTGAGGACTGAATGACTCTATCTATCTATCTATCTATCTATTTTTGGAAACAGGGTCTCAGTCTGTCACCCAAGCTGAGTTGCAGCGGCTGTGTCATAGCTCACTGCAGCTTTAAACTCCTGGGCTCATAATCCTCCTACGTCAGCCTACCAAAGTGCTAGGATTACAGATGTGAGTAACCATGCCTGGCCACTGACTGTATTTGTTTAAGCTCTTAGATTGATGCCTGGCACATTACAATCATTATTTTATTATTACTATTGTCATGGTTATTAACAGTAGCAGCGGTAGTGGCAGTAGCTTTGTGTTACTTGTCTTTATTAAAGAAGTGACACTAGACCTTACTTCCCAGATAAAAGGGATTGTAGACTGAGAGAAATCTGAAGAATGGAAAGGAGAAAACAATTGTTCAAATTGGGACAAGTAATTGAAAGTACAAACATGTTAATTTGGGACAATTAATTTAGAGAAAAAAATTTTTTCAAGCAGTTTATACATTTAGTCAATACGCAAAACAAATTTTTAAATAAATACGTAAAGAAAGAACTTTGTAAAACAGAAGTCTATGTTTCACTATGTCTCTATTGGATACCCCTCCTCAGGGTAATAATGCCTTTGGGTTAAAAGATGAGATGTCCACCAAATAACGTACTCTCCACACCTCTGCAGTCAGAGAGTAGGAGGATACAGAAAGTTAGCTTACAGCCACCAGTTGTTAATTATTGAACAAGACAATAGTAATAATTAGCATACTTCAAAGAAAGTAAATATAGTATAGTTTGCTATCTTGATTGTATTAAGTGAGCATGGGCTCTGGTCTGACTGTAAGAACTATAGTCACAAAAATAAGTTGAAAAGCTCAGAGAAGTGATGGTTTTTCTATGGCTTTTGGCATTAACTTCCTCTTTGGACTCATTTTCTTCTATACAATGACTTTAGTCAGAAGTTACAGTGAAAAAAAGGAAATGCAAAAATGCTAGTTTTTGTGTCCTGCAAGGGGTAAACAGGGAAAAAATGAAGTTTTTTTAGAAAGATGGACATGCACATAGATTTTAGAAGAAAGTTTTTTTTGTGTGTTTACACTAATAGTCTACAAGGGTGCTCATTTAGTTGTTTTCTGTAACTACTATCAAATTTGGCTGTTCTTTTCTCTCAAGTGCTCTATTCTTTTTGTTGTTGCTGTTGTTTGTTTGTTTGTTTCAGTGATTGAGAAAAGGGGTCCAAATATCAAAACAATTGCTCGTTCAAAAACTAATTCATTACCTGATTTTTTAAAAAAACAATTATTTTGAGACCACATTAAAAAAATTACACAAAGAGTATGTCCCAACTCAGAAGAAAGCAAAAAATGACTAATGATCTTACCACATTCAGAATACAAAGATTAGTCAACGAATCATTATTCTTTGGCTTGCTCAGACTCTTTAAAATTGGGCCCATTTTTCTTTTTCCATTTTTCCATTGGCACTGTCTGCTAATTTTAAATTTTTACTTTGTTTGTGTTGAGGGGGAGTGATTTTCATATAACCTTTCAATGACACAAAAGAGAAACTAGAGTTTTCAGTTTGGATAAGGTAGTGCTTCAGATTCTTAACTGTATCTCATATCAGCAGCTATGCTTAGAAACAAATTCCTGCCAAGTGACCAATGGTAATAACAAAGGGGAAAGAGAAATAAAGGCACATGCAAAAAAAAAAAAAAAAAAAGCCAGAGCCTCCCACAGTAGGGAAAAAGAGAGTAGTGACAGTGTTAAAGAAAATAAAGTTACTATGTCATAGTTTTTTTAATGAGGAATAATATGTATTCATACAAACACAACTGCTAAAAGGATGAGGACACTGTACAGAGTTGCCTTATTATAATGCATGTTTTAATGCATGAGTATCACAGGCTCTTCTGTTAGGATATTTTAGGCCAGTCATCATATCCTGATCTTATTGGAACAAATTGTTTACACTGACTATTAGAATATATAGTATTTTCTTTCTACTTTTGTAAGCATTTTTTTTCTAATTACAAAAGTCATATTTTCACATTGGAGAAAATTAAGACCTTACAGAAAAGGATGAAGAAAAAAGAAATCAATCATAATCTCACAGTCCAGAGATAACTTTGTTAGCATTTCACCTTTTTTTCTTACACATGTATGTCTATGTACGTGCACACAATATAAAAACATAGAAAACATTTTGATTGTTTTTAAAATTCAATTTTATTACAGAATTGGTAGGTGGTTATTGTAGGAAAACTAGAAAATGTGAGAAAAGCTTTTAAAAAAATTACTAATAATTCTACTATCCGTATATTTAGGTATTTTGGTCCAGACTTTTTTTGTTTGCTTGTTTTTGTTTGTTTGTTTGTTTGTTTGTTTTTGAGATGGAGTCTCACTCTGTCACCAGGCTGGAGTGCAGTGGTGCAATCTTGGCTCACTGCAACCTCTGACTCCCTGGTTCAAGCAAATCTCCTGCCTCAGCCTCCCGAGTAGCTGGGATTACAGGCATGTGCCACCACGCCTGGCTAATTTTTGTATTTTTAGTAGAGACGGGATTTCACCATGTTGGCCAGGATGGTCTCAATTTCCTGACCTTGTGATCTGGCTGCCTCAGTCTCCCAAAGTGCTGGGATTACAGGTGTGAGCCACTGTACCCAGCCTTAACCTACTCTTAATTTAACAATACGTGATGTATATTTGAACAAGTCATCAATTATGTTCCTATAACATGTCTGTTAATGGCTAAATAACATTCTACTGAATAGCTATACAATCATTTAGCCAATATACTGTAGGATATTTGAGTTGTGTAAATGATCATTTTCTAACACTTTTTAAATAATAGGTTGTTGTACATTGAGGGTTGTGTGTATGTGATTGGGAGCAGTATGTGATAGGAGTATCTAGTCTTCAATTAGAGAACCAAGAGATTCAATTGGTGCTTGAATCTAACTCAGTGCCAGCAATGCTACACCTGCCTGGCTGCCATTGGCTGAGTTTTTAACAGTAGGACTTGCTAAACAACAACTAAAAAAATAGCAACTTTGGTGCAGAGCAGCCACCCTTGGCCCAAAAAGAAAGGTCTGTATTAGCCCCTTTCTCCTGTACAACAGCACTCTCTAAGTTCACAATAAGAATAGGAGGGGTACTTGGCATTTCATAATCTAACATCATTTCATAAATGCCTATACACAAACTCACACTGATCACTGGAATTAATTACTACTCACAGCAACTGTCTGAAGTCACTTTCTCTTTCCAAGTTCTGTAAATGGAAAAAATAAATAGACACAAGACAAGTGGGCTTTCATAAAACAATAGAGGAAATCAAAAGCAAAATGCCCTTACTATTTCTTTTGCTTCCTCATTTAGAAAGGAATTAAAATTAAAATGAGAAACTTAAATGAGAAAGCATGTTAAGAACGTTTTTCTGAGAGGAAAACATAGAGAGAGGCTTACTCTTATAGGGAGGTTTACTCTTTTCAAAAGCATCTGGGAGATCAGGACACAAAGCTAAACAATTTATTTAATCAAATCTATCAAAATATTAGTTAATTTTAACCGTATCATCAAACTGGTCATTAGTGTTCATTAGATAAAAACCCCAAGGAAGGGAATGTGCTTGTGTTCCTGTAAATGTATAGTATACAATTTTTACCTTTTATTGCACTTTGTGATTAAGCCAATGAATAATTTTTAATCAAGTAAACAAAAAAATACTAGTTAAACTGAACAATATGATCAAATGGTCATCAGTGTTGATTTAAGCCCCCAGTGATGAGGATTACTGTGTGTAAATATAGGTATGTGCAGAACGTATATAGTATAATTGCTTTTTCCACTTTAAATTCACATATATCTTCCCATTTGAAAGAAAAATGCTGCTCTATCTATAATGCTGCATAAGACTATCACCTCTTCTTTCCAAATACCTGAGGAACAGACAAAGTCTGGGGTCTTCCCTGTAGAAATCCTACTGGACGATATTTCTATTACCGACCATTCAACTAAACCAAACTCCTTTTCTTCCGTCAAAATCATTTAAAAATTCAATCAAGATAATTGAACTAGAATCTTCAAAGGACAACATTCTGAAGTCTTTGTAGGTTTTATAGAACAGAAACAATTTCATTTTAAAGGCAAAAGATTCAGTGAAAGAGAAAGTATAGAAGAATCCTCACAGCAACAGTACTCAACTAAAAATACGCAGCAGAGATTCAGCCATGTGGAAGAGTTTCTACCTTACAAATCCTTAAGGGTTTGAATAAGAAAGCTTAGAATAATAGCTGCGTGTGGCGCAGTGGAGAAAGTAACACAGCGTATGGTTGGGTTAGGATGTGTCCAGTCAAGTTGTTGGTCCCTTCCTCTGTCAGAGAAACAGGATTCTTGAGCTGTAGAAGGAAAAAAAAAAGCTGGTTATATTTCTGTGCAGTACTGACGATGCTTATTATTCTTTGCTCCTAATATATAGAGGCACAATGCTGCTAAGAGCCATGGGCTTCAGAACTAGGAGAGCCGGGTTTAAATCCAAGCATACCAACTGTGTGGTCTTGCTTGGGCTTACAGCTCTGAATTTCAGCTTCTTTCCTTGTGAAATAAAAATGGTAATGCCTGTCCCCCTTCCAGGGCAGATATAAGTAGTAAATGATACACTAAGAGTGGGGAAAAGCATAGCACAACACCAGGTATCTGCTAGATATTCAACAAACGTTAGTTTTTTTCTTTCTTTTTTTAAAACACACTTTAAGACTTGGGCATTTCTTAATTTTCTGCATTATCAAGTTCAAAGCATTCCCTTTGTTTATCCATGTTTTTCCCGTACTTCACCCTGTTTATCATCACTTGATACATATTTACTTGTTTGTTCTCTACTTTCTGCCATTAGAACACTAGCTACAAGAGGTCAGGAACTTTGTTCAATGCCGAATCTTCACCACCGAAAAATATGCCTATCACGTTGTGAGTGCTCAAGAGATATTTGTTGAAGGAAAGAATAAATGGCTTATAAATTTGTTTCATTTAAAGCTGTTTCAAGCATTTCTTACTAAAATAGTCGACAACAACACACCCAATTATTTGTAAATAATATATACATGAATAGTTATCCTGATATATGCGTTTACAGCTCCATATAAAATTAATAGTGCCCTGAACATAACATTTAACGTTTAGTAATAAGCTTCTTATTCAACCAATATATATGCATGAGCATGTCTTGAGGTGGCAGAAAAGCATCATTCCTCATTTTTGTCCAGAGAAATTAGTGCTCTTTGTGGAGATAAAATACTACAACCATATATTGCCTGATTACGTATATTCATAATTTACCATAACAAGTACTGCAGGAGTCTTGTGAAATACAATAACCTGAAATTGAGTTGTCATGCATGCATGTACATACCCACAAATATAATGTCATAAATGTATAGGTGTGTTATGTGCGAATATGTGTATGTGCTTGTTAAGTGGATCCTTGCTGTCTGTTTGTTGAATAATTCATTAACATAGTCACATATGTGTATATAAAACAAGCTATAAAAATGTTTAGACATTGTGGAATAATATCATAAATGCTGGGGTAAATGCTATATGCCAAATGTCACTGGAATGAATTATGAGGGAAAAAGAATGCTGAAGTTTGATCAAAATATTAGATAAACCATGTGAAATAAGCTTAAAAGAAGAAAGGCTATCATGTTTTTATTTACTATCTTATTAATGTAATTTTTTGCCATAGGTAAGAGAAAGAGAGAGACAGAGGCAGAGAAACAGGGAGGAATGAAAAACATTTCCTGAAAAAAATTCTTAATAGATTTGTGTTGTCATTCAAAACGAAAACCTATGAGCACGCTCCCCTTAGCTATGGGTCTTTGGAAAACGGGAGACTGGAAACAGGGAGTGAGAAGTTCTGCTTGTAGAGAGAACGCGGCCAACCTCCCTCCCCCACACCCCCAGCACTTCAACTCCTGCCAGGCAGGAACTAGAATCTTTTGTAGAACACCATTATAGTATTAGAAAGTAACACAATCATGAAGGAGAGAAGAAAGGCTGGATGTACATCGCCTTGTGACTCTAAAAGGCCCCCTGTGCCGAATATCCGAATATCGCGGCAGCGCGGAGTCGAAGGAAAGGCCTGCGCAGCTCAGCCGTCAGGCCTAAGAGCAGCTCTGAAGCTGGTGAGGAAAAACATTCCTCCCCCAAAAGGCTTTTATTTATTTTACTTTTTAAAGATAGTACAAGAGGTAATGCAGCACATTTGTGTAATTTCATCCTGAAGCTTGACACTCTCGATCGCTAAGGGCTCTCAGATCTCACACGTGCATGTCTCAGTTCTCATCCCACCCGCTTCGGGGGAGACTCACGCTTCTCTTGTGAAATGTGCTTGAGAGGTTATCATGGGCATTGGCAGACGACGGTAGTATTGATAGATAATTCAGACCTATAAGTGTGCGTGTGCGCGCACACATACACAAACACACACACACACACACACACACACTCCATACACAAGCTTAGAAGCTTCTCCTCCCCTTGCTCTATCTGTTATCTCATGTAACTCCAACCCCACGTCACCTTATCCTGGCCCCCTAATCTTCCTCCTGCCCCCACCCGAGCCCCGGAGAACAGACTGACATCTTCCAACTTGATGTGTTACCTCCTCAGTAAGGAAACAGGAAAAATCCAATAAAATAATATTTAACATCCTGTAACACTGACACCGCCTCCCCGACAATATCTCCTTCCCCCCATACACACATATACATGCAGACACCCAATTTTTTGCCCCACCTTACAATGAAATTCTGGCTGTTTCCTAGGCCTTTGAGGATGCTCAGGCCCAGTACATCTGAAATCTAACAGCTGAGGGTAAAATAAATACTAGGTGTGCAAAGGAGCCAGAAGGAACCATTGCCTTTTCCCAGATCAGAGTCAGGGAGAACAAGCACTTAATTCCCTCCCCATAACAGGGCTGTGAAAATTATCCCTAAAATGGGGAGGTAGAAGAGGGGCAAGAAAAGGTTAAAGAAAAATGGACAACCATAAAAAGATTTATAATTTACTTTCAAAATAAATCAGCAAAGGGAGGCCCAATCTGCCATTTACTCTGAGAGCTCTGGGATTCCACATTGAATAATGTGCCATGGCCCATTTTGATCTGTACTGAAATTAACAATCAGTCCACCACTTTATGAAATATTATCTTTGTTAGCTTTACCACTAACAAAAATACAACTTCTAGTTTTTCACATCCACACACTACATCTATTAAAGCAATCTGGGAAATTAGTTTGAGATAAACTGTACAGCAATTTTATTCATAGCTTCCCTGTATCTCACACTGTTAATCTGCATCACAGCTCACTAAATAGTGCCTAATGTTTATTGCATTTAACTGAATGTATACGATTCTGAGGGTACGCCAGGGACCGATTATCATAATTATACATGTTTCTATGGAAACCCACAAGTCTATCAGTTTTGATTCATTATATTGTTATACCTTCTAGCACTTTCTAATTATTAGCTGCCCATAAAAAGTCTCAGTCTTGCTGTTACTATAGAAATGAGCTATAGACAGGCCTCAATTGTTAACCCTTAAAGAACCAAAATATATAGACTCAGACAGCTGGTAAGCTAGTCATGAAACTGAAATAGCTAATAATTTTACCTATTACTTAAATTTATAATTGATTTGCTGTTATTAATTTCTGAAACTCTTTCACTTAGACAGTTCATGAATGATCACCTCAGATTTTATAAAATTGCCCTGACTTTGAGGTTCCCTATCCCTGATATACACCCTCAGGTATGATAAAAGATACACAAAAACTAATGCAGCACTGAATTAGTGAGCACAAAGTGCAAAATGAAAAGTCTTTCAGGACCGATTCCTTATTTCATAGATAAAGACACATTTGCTGGTGCAAACATAGAATTATATGTTAACTGATAAAACAGATAAATCAGAATATAATAGTGAGAACTCAAATGCACTGAGAGTCTTTAAATCAAGCATCTAAAATTGCTTCAGAGCAATATGGCTATTTAAGTATAATTTAATATTGCTGCTTAAATTGCAATTTGTAATTTAATATTTTCATTTTACTTTTTCTTCTACATTCACTAACAGAATCCCATGAAAATTGAAAGGGACCAAGCAGTTTCATTGTCTCTCTAACCCTCCTGCTATTATAGTTTTCAATTAGAAGTGCCTTTTAATTTAGATCAGGAAAGCTCTCCTAAAGTGACAGCTCGCCCTTCACACTGCATATCTATTTATTTCGGAAGTCAACACACTATTCAATAACCTGAGAACAGCCCTGATTGCTATGCTAATAGTATTCAGAAATATGTCGACACCGATCGAAACAAGTAAACTAAGGCTAATTCATAAAGTGAATAATAAAAGGCAGAGGAAAGCCTTTCATACTTACTACTTCAGCTGGAATCTTAAGCTTACAAATTTAATTTTTTCTCCTCCCTTAGGGAAATGAACGCTATGTGATAACCAAACTGAAATTAGATTTTACCTAATATTACAGCCTAGCCTATTTGACGCGGCTTGTTTTATTATATAAAGCTGCAGTGGGAAGCAGCAGAGACAATGACCGTATATGTTAATGCCTGTGTGAGCTGGAAGATGCTTGCTCCAGCCCCAGCTTTCTTTAGCTCAAAGCTAAATGCAGTTTGCTTTTCGAGGTTGGGGGAGGAGAGGGAAAGCCACAGAATTTTAAATGTATGCCCACATTAAAAAACAACAGCACATGTTAGGTAACCATTTTTTTCATATTACAAGCCCAAACCACCAACATCCATAGCAACTCCCCGCCAATTAGGAATAAATCAAATTGTATAAGCAACAAAAGATACAGACATTTGCATGTTTAAGTTCAAACTCTTAAAAAAAAAAAAAAAGAACAGATCAAAGCCTTTTGTTCACAGCTCTTATGTAGCTGTTAGCATTAGAGAAAAGTAGATTTACTACTAAATGGGAAATTTAAAGTAGATTAGGAGTAAATTGAGTTAGATACTTTTAAAAACCCATTCATCGGTACATGCATATATTATTGCATATATGTGTACAGCCTGGAAATTAATTATATTTATTTCACATTAAAATTAGTCTCCTCCCCATATTCAGACATTGGTTATTCAAAATAATTCAACTATATCTACATTTTTTTACTTACTCATAAAAATTAAACTAAACCAACAATAAACTGTATTTTTCACCTTGTTTATGCTTTCACTCCCATAATTACCAATTAGTTTTTCAACCCAATTCACCAACCTTTTTTAAAAAATCTCTAGAGCCTATTCCTACATTTATAACTAGGCAAATATATGCATAGGTTGATAAACTCTAACAAAATATATAAGTATGCAGAAAATACACTAACATTTCTAGATGAGTAAAAGAACTGTATGAGGAGAATAATGCTACCAGGCCCAAAATTTCATACACTTGATAAATAAGCCTTCAAAATGACAATAAAAGATTCTGAAAGCAAGCGGAACCTGGCGTGTGCTTTTAGAGAATACCTAAAGATCACTGTTAGGTTAGTGAATGCTCAGGGGTTTATTTGGGGGTCATATGTTGGGGTCACGAGGGTGATTAGGCAAAGATAGCAGAGAAAGTAAAGCCTTCAAGCAGCAGGCATATTACCACCTGGGATTTCATTTATTTCCTAGAGATAGAGTCAAGTTAGGTCCCTGCATGGCAAAACTATGAATTAATTATATTCTGCCCCACCCAGTGAGCATTAAGTGCTCAAATTTTCTTTTTGGGTGGTGGGGGAAAGATGACTTATCATTCACGGTTGGATGTTAAAATCCCAGAGGAGAGAACCAATAAAAGCAGCTCCTAGTGACAAAAATCCAGTAGCTGTAACATGACTATCCATCAAACTGAAATGTTTTAGGATTCATATTTATTTGCACCACTTTGCCACTGAGGAAAATGTCTAGCCAACTAGAGAACGTCTGAATTCTTGCTTTTTGATTCTTATAGGAAAGGTGAAAAGACATTAGTGAGTTGTGATTTCCTTCAGCAGCAAACGGAGTCCTTTGAGAAGGCTGGTCAGTGGCACAGGCGGCTCTCAGACCGACACGGCAGGCCTTGGGCATTGTACTAACCCCATGGGTCATTTCTGCAGACCAGTGCTGGCCAGGCCCTGGACAGAGGGGTCAGGCCAGGCGTCCCCTCCTTGAGTGTCAAGAGTGAAGTGAGAAGATAACATTGTCTCTGAGGTTTGTTATTCAGGGACCCTTGGGCAATGGGTCTTTTTCCAGTTTCATTACTGGAAATCGGGAAAGGATATAGATGGCTTTCTCTCCCATTAGGAAATAGCCTAATGGTTACAGAGTAGAGTCAGATAAAAGAAAATGGATTCTGCACCAACTGAGGGAGGGCGTTCTGAGGAGAAAAGTATAAGAAGAGAAAGAAGAGAAGACTCAGCTTAGCAGCAGCCACAAACAACAACAAAAAAACTCAACCTACTTGATTCCTTCTAATCCCCTTCTTTGCTGATTTTCTTCCTTGTACATTTAACATAGGCAAATGTGTGCCTTTTAACTGTCAATTCCCATGTCTATATAAGCACTATGATTCGGGGCAGAACTGGGCTGCAAAAATTAAGACAATAAAAGAACTTCTCCCATAGTAGATAAAATATTATTACCATACAAGAAGAGATCAAAGCATTTTAAAGTGTTTATTTTTCACAGGCCCTATGTGTCATTTCTTTAAAATACTGCAATGCTTATGCTTGAGTAACACAAAAATTCAGGCACCTTAGTTTTTCCTATTTACACACATAAAGAAAGAATATAGTTGTCTCTCTCTCTCTCTCTCTCTCTCTCTGTCTCTCTCTCTTACTGTATCAGTGCATCAGCAAAACACTCATTATTATTCACTCTGAAAAATAGTCATTTAAAGAGGCTAATTGGCAGTACTTATAATTTATATTAGTTTTTATACTACTTGGAGTTTAAAAACAAGAAATAGCCAGTATCCACAAATGTTTGTTTACGTCTCGCTGATAGGAAGAATTCCTTGGATAGTCCACCTACGGCATATATGGCACACATGTGTTCCGTGCTGGCAAGGAGCTTACCTTGTGTTCCAAGGACAGTGTATGTGTACCCAACCATTAAATAGACAAGGTGAATTGATTGACAGATTAAGGAATTTGAATATTATTCCATTATTCTACTGTTAATAAAAAGTCATTAACAATATTTTTATTGGGAGATGTAGATTACACTTTGAGGAAAAACAACTTGGAAGTCATGTGCCAGAGCCTAAAATGAGGGAAGCCTTTGGCTAAGAAACTAGTTAGAGACTATTACACTACTACAGGCAGGAGGTTTATACCACATTGTTCACAGTGACAGGAAAAAAGAAATAAGCATAATGAAAAAGAAATAAATTGAACATGGTTTGTGAGGAGAAATAATGAGTCTAAATAAACAAGGCAAAGTCATAAATGGAATAATGAGGCATTGTGGAAATGTGTTTTGGGGGTAAGAGAACCAGCTTGACTTTCAACACATTGTTTGAGATGATAGCAAAATCCAGCAGGTAGTAAGACTGAAGATCCAAAAATTATCTTGAGAGAAGTCATTAATTTTTATTCTCATGGTCATGCATGTAGTTATTGTTTTGTTTTTCAGTGAGCGAATAGGTGAATGGATATGAATGAATGAAAAGAACTGAACTGTAGATGTGCTATGATATTTGACACCACAAGAATCAATAAATTCTACAAGAAAATGTGGAAAGAGAAAAATGTATAAATAAGAATTGAATCTTTTGATTTTCATCCATCTATGGGCAAGGGAAGGAGTAAAATAAGGAAAAAAAGGAAATGGGAGGCGTCACAAAAAGAAAGGAGAACAAAGACAATAGGATGTCAAAGAAAGATAAAAATTGAATATAGCCTAAGATGGGTATTAAAGCTGAAAGAATTCTGGTGGCATTGAGAGAGAGAGAGAGAGAGTGTGTGTGTGTGTAAAATAAAAGAAAAATGATGCAAGTTTAAAAGAATAAGGGACAACGCTGTCAAAAGACAGCCTAAATGTTCTACTGTGAGAAGCATTAGTTGATGCAGCAAACCCCAGAGGAGAGGAATAGGGAGGGGAAGTCGGGAGTGTCCCAGAAGGACTTTAGACCTAGAAATGGGGAACCTCTTCTTCTGAAAAGGAAAGGAGAGAAAATAGATGATGATCCAGATATATTTTGAGGTTTGAAGAGGGTATATACCCAAATATATAAGTAGGGAAGTAGAAGAAATGCATGCCAGATGGTTTCAAACTAGGGGAAAAAATGGGTGGATAAAGCAGATTTTAAAGAACCAACTAAATGAAGCCAAAAGGGGAAATTAGGATTGAAAAGTGAAGTGGCAGGGACCTAATATTGCTCATGTGAACAATAGTCACCAGGATTTTACTCCTTAGTAAAGCTTTCATCTACAAGCCATGGAAGACTGTCAAATAGGAACAGTGAAGCAAACACAACTGTCAGCCAAAAAAAAAGGAACATCTTAAAATGCAATTCAATTAAAAATATATTTCTTGAGTGTTGATTGCATGCCAGGCACTATATGAGCTATTAGCAAGGAAATTTTAATGGACTTCTAGAACTGGAAGCGTGCAAAAAATAAAATTTTAAAACATTTGTGCTAATTTCTTAAAACTATAAAAATGAACACACTCTAAAAAGGATGACTCAAGATGGCATGCACCTGACCTCAGATGATCCCTTTATTTTTTCTATATTAGCTTTTTGAAAGAACTCTACATTTCCAGCAAAGAAGAAAGGAGAAAAAGAAAATTTAAAAGTAGAGGATCAGATAAATTAAGATTCTACTACTAATAATGCTATTGTGTCACCAAAAGCCAGAGAGATATTATGTGGGCCTATTACTGGCCTATTTCCCTCTTTTACTAACCCCAGTGACTGTAGGTTTTCTTATGACCTGCAACAAAGCATCGACAGGGAACACACTGAAATGCTGTTCTACAATAGTTAACATATATAAAATGCCCACTGCCTTATGAATAGTTCCACATCATCTCATTTAATCTATTATATTAGTAATACCCAAGACAGATATTACTATCGTCTCCATTTTTTACATTTATTTTATTTTATTATTTTTTGATACCGAGCCTGGCTCTGTTTCCCAGGCTGCAGTACGGTGGCATGATCTTGGCTCACTGCAACCTCTACCTCCCGAGTTCAAGAGATTCTCATGCCTCAGCCTCCCAAATAGCTGGGATTACAGGTGTGTGCCACTACGCTTGGCTATTTTTCTTTTTTTTTTTTTTTTGTATTTTTAGTAGAGATGGGGTTTCTCCATGTTGTCCATGCTGGTCTTGAACCCCTGGCATCAAGTGATCCACCTGCCTCGGCCTCCCAAAGTGCTGGGATTACAGTCATGAGCCACCATGCCCAGCCTCATCTCCATTTTACAGGTAAAAAACTGAGGTAAGAAAGGTTATATAACTGACTAAGATGACTAAACCAGTAAGTGCTCAAGCACAGATTCAAACATAGCTTCATCTTTTTCCAAAGCCTGGAGTTTTTCTCCCGAAACTAGTGACACCCAGTCTTGGTTGCATATTAGAATAATGTAGAAAAGCTTCAAAATGTATCAATGCCTGGGCCTCATCACAGACCAATTAAGCCAGAATGTGTGTACACGTGGAGCTGGCATCTGTATGTTTAATAATCTTCCTAAGTGATCCTAATATGTAGTTATGACTGAGTTTCACTTTTTTACACCAAGCTCCTATATTTCAGTCCTCTTTTCTTCCCTCTGTTTTTATCTGACTTCCTCAAAGTCAGTCTGTTTCTTTTTTTTTTAACCAATGTTTTCTCTGGACAAGAAGAGCAAAAACTGTAACTTAGGGATCTTACGTTTTTAAATTACTGATTTTCTCATCCATAATTATCCATTTTAGCTGAGAGTTTATGATTCTGTGATTGGTATTTATAAAATGTCTTTTATTTTAAATCTAGGTTGAGTTATATATATGTTTATTATAAACACTATATTCATTATTCTTAGAAAACACTGATAATATACCCACTATTTTTTATGCACTGTTCTAGGAGCTAAAGACATGGTGGGGGAAAGGTAACACAGGCTATTAAAAAGTCAGGATTTCAATTCACCCTTTTAAGCCTAGATTCAGTCCTCTTTCTACTCCCCTACGTTGATACAAAGTATATTTATGAACCTGTAGTAAATAAAAAATTAGTACAGGAAGGTTTCTATCATCCTGAGGTTGCCTAGGCAAACATGAAGTACATACAGTAAGTATTCTGTGATCTCAAAGGCACAATAAGACACCATTTAATCCAAAACATTTTCCTACTTGTCTGTCTATTCTAATTTTCTTCCAATACAAAGTCTGAAATTTCCACTACTGTTTTAAAATAGACATCAAACATAAAATGATGATGCTTCGGCAGACATTACTATCACCGGTCACAGAATGCCTATTAAGAGGAGCTTAAGTAAATTAGCTTTTTCCTACCAAGAAGTCTAAAGACAGGTGGCCATTGACATTGGTTCAGAGGCTCACAGATGTCAGAGCCAGTATCTCTGTAATTCTCATGAGCAGTGCCAAGATGGCTGCTGCAGTATCATCCCTTACATCTGCATCCACAGCAAGATAAAAGAAAAATAAGTGTCCAGCTGTGTTAAGAAAGAAAAACCAACCCTGAAACTCCAGTTTATTTCTGCTTGTATCAAATGTAAACTGTGCAACATGGTCATTCCTAGCTGCAAGAGAGACTTAGAAATGGTGTTTTTAGCTTTTGTTCCGTCTTTAGAATTAGGCATAGGAGAATAAGTTCATAATGGTTATTTGGTTAGACAACTTATAGGCTCTAAGTCACACCATCTTTAGAACCCATGTTCAAAATGTACTGTACTTGTGAGGGGAGGTGAATCCTAAGGGTTTATAGCCTTACCCTGTCTGTTTGGATTACAGTTTATTAAACAAGCTGAGTGTTTTTTTGGAAAGCGCAGAGCTTCCCAATGAGGGAAACCAGGATTTTTTAGACAAAATGTCAAAGGTCAATTGTAGCTCTATGTACTGGAAGCACCAAAAAAGTTTGAGGATTTCAGTTCTTATGATGGGGAGTAAGGGAGGTAGCTGCTCAAAAATAAAGGAGCTCCAAAGAAAAGGGCTGCCACTAGATTGTGGAAACATGAAGACACAGTTTGGATGGAAGTTTTCTCTCTCTCCATGGAAAACCACTTCTAATACGGTGAAAATCACTTTATCTTGTAATGGTTTTATCGAGATATAATTTAAATACCGTAAAATTCACATATTTAAAGTGTACATTTCAATGATTTTTTAGCATACTCATGGACATATGCGAACATTTCCACAGCCAATTTAGAAACATTGTCATCATCTCAAAAGGAAACCCTGTATCCTTGAGCTATCACCTTTATCTCCGCACCAACCCCTCTTAAGGTGGGGGGATATAAAGTCCTAAGTAACCACCAATCTACTTTCTATCCCTATAAATTTGCCTCTTCTGGACAGTTCATATAAATGAAGTCATACAATATGTGGCCTTTTGGGTCTAACTTCTTTCATTTGTTACAATGTTTTCAAGGTTCACCCATGTGGTAACACACATCAGTACTTCATTTCTTTATGTGGTTGAATAATATTCCATTATATGAATACCCTACACTTTGTTTATCTGTTCATTAGTTGATGGACATTTGGGTTGTTTCTGCCTTTTGGCTATTGTGAATAATGCTGCCATAAACATTTGCATACAAGTTTTTTTGTGGACGTATGTTTTTATTTCTCTTGAGAATACATCTAGGAATGGAATTTATAAGTCATATGGTAATCTTATGTTAGCCATTTAAGAAATTGTCAGAGTGTTTTCTATAGTGGCTGTACCATTTTACATTTTCATAGCCATGTGTAAGAGTTCTGATTTCTCTGCATTCTTGCCAACACTTGTTATCTGACTTTTTTATTCTACCCAACCTACTGGGTGTAAAATGATATCTCACTGTGGCTTTCATTTGCATTTATCTGTTGACTAATGCTGTCAAGTATCTTTTCATGTGTTTATTGGTCATTTTTACATATTCTTTGAATAAATGTCTATTCAGATCCTTTATCGGTTATTATTTGGGTTGTCTTTTTTATTAGTAAGTTGTAAGTGTTCTTTGTATATTATAATTACAAGTCTCTTATTAGATGTATGATTTTAAAGTATTTTTACCCATTCTGTGGGTTGTCTTTTCACTTTATTTCTAGCTTCCTTTGAAGTACAAACATTTTTCAATTTTATTGATGTCCACTTTATCTACTGTTTTTATTTTGTTGCTCACACTTTTGGTGTCATATCCAAAAAAAAGCATTTCCGAATCTAAATAAACCACTATAAATAAACCATTATATTTTATTCTGCGAGAGTTTTATGATTTAGCTCTTACATTTAGGTTTTATATTTATTTTGAATTAACTTTTGTATATGGTGTGAGGTAAGGGTCTTTTATTTTCATGTGTCTATCCATTTGTTGAGAACACTATTTTTTGCCCACTAAATGGCCTTGCTACCCTTCTTGAAAATCAGTTGAGTATAAATATGTCAGTTTATTTCTGAACTCACAATTCTATTTCATCACTCTATATGTCTATCATTGTGCCAGTTCCACGTTGTCTTGATTACTATTGCTTTGTAGTTAAGTCTTGAAATCAGAAAGTATGAGTTCTCCAACTTTTTCAGACAATTTTTTTCAAGATTATGTCACCATTTTGAGTTCATTGCAATTCCATATGAGTTTTAGAATTGGTCTGCCAATTTCTATAAGGAAGACAGCTGGTATTCCGATAACCATTGCCTTGTATCTGTAGGTCAATTTGGAGAGCATTGCTATCTTAAAAATATTAAGTCTTCTGATCCATAAACTGCTTCTAATTTTGTAAAATACACTTTTACTGTCTCTTTGCTTTATTTAACCTATTTTCACTTTATCAGTCATCTGTGAAAGAGGAGTATAATAGGGAAAAAGAGAATTTAAGTATAGTGGTATGGAGAACAGAACCCTAGTTAAAAAAAACAGAACATGGCGCCTGTGAGTAAATTCAAGTAGAACAGCTCTCTGTAAGATCAATCTTTTTTGTTTTGGGGGAAATCCTTAAGGCCCCATTCCAGTGCCTCATTTGGGGTCATCTCTTTTTTCCAAATGCTGCAGCCCCTGGGCTCCCTTCCTTTTTACTGCTGTGGCTGCCATGGCAACAGTTCACATAGGCTGGAAGAGAGAAGATGAGGCCTCTCTGGAGCCATCATTAGTGGTACTCTGGCCAGCAGGGGGTGCCAAGAAGGGCAGTCACTCCCACCTTCTATTCGTAACTATTCACCCCACACACACACTCGCACCCCCCATTTCCAGGTGAAAGCCCAGGACCTGAAACTGACTGAGAGGTGACATGTGTGCTGTTGCAAAAAGGAGACCATGAGCTCTCTGGAGAGGTTTGTAGGAATTTGTGAGGATTTTGCTAGGAATTCATGTCAGAATACGATTTATAAGTGATTACCTTGTAGATAGCAAAACTTCTTATTTTCACTATACAATAATTAATTTTTACATTTTCTGCACTAAAAAGATCCACACATGTTAGCTTCTCCTCTCCTGCTGCACAGTGCATTGAACATCCTAGGAATGTAATAAATGTTTATAAAGATGAGTTTCAATGCCTTGTCTCTAGATGCTGAAGCAAGCTCTGTTTCCATTCAGGGTACATCAGTAGATCACTGCCCCCCCATTCCTTTCCTAGTACAATAGTATGAATTTCAAGAGGACATGGGGTGCATATTTCACCATTCTATTTCACATATGCACCACAATATTTTACTTTATACACATGGGCAGACAAGCAGCTATTAATTAAAATATGATACCAAATACACTATAGAAGAACTCTGGAGGACAAGGCAGTGGCCTCCTGTCACTCTCCTAGAATAACATTGGGTGGCTAGTCATGGATTTATAGTTCTGGATTTATGTTATATGGAATAATTTGCACATCTCTGGCTTGTGATCATGAAACCTCCTAATCTTTGATGCCTATGACTGGCAGTTTTTACCTTTGCAAATTATTTGGTATGCAACCAATGCTGCCTGATACACATGGTGACTAAATATTTATCAAATATTCAGACACTTACTCAGCAGATTAATTATTAAACAAGCTTTCACTGAACTATGTTTCTTTTTGCTACGGCGAATTCTCTGTTGCTCAGTTGACATATGTTCTGAGGAAGCAGGGAAATAGCCAACTCAGCAAATTTTATTACTTTCAAGGTTATGCATTTAAGTGTGTGAAGGCAAGATACACATGAAAGCCCATGTCACTAATTTGGCATGCTTAAAAGACTGTTTCAAAATATAGGTGAACCTCATAATGGCTTTGACTGACTTACTTTTTTAGCATATTTAATTTTTTTAAAGTAAATCATTAGTAATGCATTAACCGACAAGAAAATCTTCTAACAGATAAAATAATTTTTTTCTATAAAACATTATTACAAGATATTCTCCTGTGCATTATTTTATTTTCCCTATTAAACCCAATACAGTTTTTGTATTTCCATTTTATAGATAAAGAAGATGAGGTTCTACGTGGCCACACAGGCACTGGAACCTGTATTCTGCTTTATGGAGGATAAAATAGCTATGTTATTAAAGAAAAAGTTAAATAGAGTTGCTACTTAGATAAATAGGATTTTATTTTAGCAACATTTTTTAATATTCTCTGTACTCAAACTAAAATTATCCTATAGACAATTCCTCTCATTTTTGATAGACTCTGCCAAAAATAAGTTACCGTTTTCTTAAACCAGATAAGAAGAAATTGGAGGAAGGAGTGAGTACTTTGGATTCATCTAAAGCAGCTCTACTATGACATCACAATAGTCAGAAGCAGGATGGGCAGGTTTCCACTGATCAAGTGATCATATAGTAAACACCAGAATCAGTCATCCCAAAACTGGTAACTGTAGAGAGAATTGTAGAAATAAAACAGTAGGGGTAGGGAGCAAAAAGGAAACCAATTTCTGTCACTATCGAACTGTGGGAGATTATTAAGCAATAAGAATCTGTTTTGTGCCTTTAACATAGAATTTGCACTCCTCTAAGTGAATATCAGTTCTTTTACAGAGTTTGACATCTGCCTTCAGTTTTATCTAGATAATTTTATATCTCTCTGATAAGAAGAATAGATCTCAGGCTGCCATGTATCATGCATCCAGCATTTTTATATTCAAATCTAATAATGGGGTCATCAGGTATTTTCCCTTAGATAACCTCAACAAATCACTACAATTAACTCTAAATGCCAACTCTCTTGCCTTTTCTTTAATATTCATAATCTACCTTTTTTGACAGTCTTCTTAGTCTTGTAAAATAAAATTTTAAACAATATTCTCCAAATCACAGTAAATAAATAATATGGAAATAAGGTACTTTAACATGCTTCCAAATTATTTTTTGTGAAAAAATATTTAAAATCACACTATTTTCTATACATGTGATAATTAATGTCTATTCTAAATAGGTCAAGATATTAGTATTATATTACTGACCAGTCATTAATTATTAATGTATTGTTTCAAACAAATAGTAATAATACAAGTGACAACATTATCAGCAGATGTGTTCATGTTGTAAAGCAGGAATGGTTTATTTAATTAGTTGTAAGTAATACAAATGCTTGACATAAACTCTCGAGACTTCAGATGTGGAGATGTTTTGTGAGAAGCTTTGAAATCCACTGGCATACGCCATTCTTTCATTCAAGACAAATATGTGGGAGAATCAGCAGGAGTCCATTCTGGCTTCTAGAGAGTGCCCTGGAGCGGTCCACAGGAAGGTGCTGGAAAAGGCAGCCGCAGATGGTCCAGGTACACGATTATTTCAGCCTGAAATGCAGCAGAATAATCAGACTAGTGTTAAAGTATTGCTACAGTGTACATGACCTGGAAACTGTCTTATGAAGATTGCAGAGACATCCTAGATCTCCTTTGATAATTATAAAGAAAAGATGCTTTCTCTAGAAAATAAGGAGAAGATTCAAATACAAGGCATAATTTATTTAGTCTTAGAGATATAAATGACATTCCTAATAAGTACTCAGATGAATTGTTAAGTAACTGACATTTTACCCCAGAACATTTAAGTTCTTTATAGAAAAATAAAAGTTCAAATTCTATGGATTTTTCTAGTATTTCCAAGTCTATACTGGAAAATCAAACGCCATTTAAAAAATCAGCAGTTTACCCCCAATAGAATTGCCCTCCAAGTAAACTGAAAGAAGAGGGGACAAAAGGATTTGTAGTGTTAGCAATATACAAGGACTGACTTTCAGATCCATGGTAAAGGTCAGGTGTAATATTCAAAAACAAATTAAAAGGCAGCCATTCTATTGGACTCAGAAGATTCCAGCAAACGTTGGGCACCCATGGGCATTGCCTCCAAACATGTTTATTGTGATCACACCCCAGATGATGCCACAAGCACTATTAAGGACCCTGTTCACCACCATCCTTCTTGCATTATGTATGCAGTTATTGTTTTGCATTATGCACTATCTAGAATGATACAAAAACATTTTGCTAAAAAATAAACCACTGGTTTTATGCTTAGCACCAGGATTACAAAATGTGATCTCATGAATTATTCATATCCTTCGATTTAATGTAATCATTTTCTCCCCAGCGCTAAGCCTCTGTGAATGGTGTCCTATGCAGTCACTGTTTTGAAGAACTTAATACTAGGGAGAGAAACACCTGGCTTTAACTGACAGTGAATTAGGCTCATTGTCACTTTAGAAAAAAATTGCAATTTAATCTTTGATCTTCTGTACATCTTAATTCCAAGGTATATTTATCAGCACTACAGAATAAACCAACCTTAGGAATTTATAGAATTATTGACCTCGACATTTAGACATAGACATATATAAAAGTACACACTTACATTTGAAATTTGAACTATAGAATGGAATTCATCTTTGTTACATTCAAAGCAATAGTGGGACATATTTCTAATGTGTTTGCTCTAATAGCAAATAGATTTTGATACAAATTTATAATTTATTTAGATCAAACCTTTCAAAGTACTGACCTTAGGACAAAGCATGTGGAGAAAGATAAATACATCAATGCAACTTAGCCTACAGATTAAAGTAATTTATCTTCAAGGCAGCCCCAAAATATCAAAACCAAGAGAACAGAGAGCTTCCAAAAGTTTTTAACTTTACAGAGAAAGGACAAACATCAGCTCAAAATTAGTAGAAGTAACTTTTAAAAATCAGAATCTCCTTATGATAGCCTATGTTTGATTTTTAATCTGTGTTTTAAAATGGTGAAGCTATACTAAAATGTTTTCATTACTCTTAAATTAGAAAATGGTTCATTTGGGGGCTAAATATACGATCTTATTACTATGACAAGAACAGAGAGTCAGCGAACCTGATTCCTAAGTGAAGTCCTTTTCACTGTCCAGCTCTTCAGCCTTTAAAAAGATAATGATGTCACCTCCCCAGTCACCCTCAGGATGTTGTAGGAAGACATAGATGACATACTGGGAGGTAAAATGTCAAAAACTCTGACGTGATCCCCAAATATGGGGAATTATCATTTAAAACCACAATCATCTATAGTCCATACATATCTATAATGGACAGAAGTATGAGAATGAATAAGCAAAGATACTTATGTACATCAATAATAAAGTAAGAAACATAAAAAAATGCATGTAATAAGAAAAAATAACAACAGAAATTTAAGAATTAAATGGTAGTCAAATCTAATTGGAATAACTCACTTATATAAAAAAATAAGAGGAAGAAAACTTTATACATAGCTCTGGAAAATATCACAACTATGTTCCCAGAACAATGTTTATCTCCCACAGCATTCAACCTAGTGTCATGCACACAGTTGGGACTCAGACACTGTTGCCTGATTGATAATGGAGACAGTCACCGTGGTCAACCCAAAAGTAATTGAACGTTCATTTTTTATAAGGTCAGTGTGAAATCTGTCTACTGCACCCCTGTGATAACAAATGCATAGAAAGCTTAAAACTCCATCTTTAACAAATAATAACAAATTGATGATGTTCACCAATTTCCAAAACAGCAATGAGGTATTTTAATGGGAGGGAATATGGAGCAAGGAAGGCAGGGTGGTAGATGGAAAATACTCCTTAAGCTAATGGTTTGTTCAATTTACTTCTAAAACGCACCCTTTTCTACTTAATAGCCTTAGGTAAAGAAAGTTCCTCTTTCCCCTAAATAAAAATTATTAGGCATTTTGTCTATTAATCTTAGTAGCATGCTTCAACTAGAGTCTCATTAACATTGTGAACTGGGCCAGAAGACACTGTGTCACGTTATGAGAGCTGACGTCCTTTCATTTCAAGAGCACCTTGACCTTCTCCAGCAGTGGCATCATGTTCTCCTATCAGGGTTCTTACTGCTTCCCAATGCGGCTGCTTGGTCTCCCTAGAGCCCAAGAGCCATCAGCACAGGGTGGTCCCTGAGGCGGCCTGCACAGGAAGCCCCTGGGTTGGGTTTTAATGTGCTCACTCACACACTCACTCACAATTTTAAAAAATTATCATGTATTCAAATCCAAATAAAAAAAATGTTTGTGCTCAAAAAAAAATCTGGAGAACTGAGAACCAGAGCCAGTGCTTTAAGTCTCTTGGTGAAGCTACAGCCTAATTACTGCCTGCTGTGTGGCGCAGTTAAACACAATCAGTCAGAAAGCCTTAAAGATACAATATCCCTTTTCACAAACTGTCTGCTTGTCAATTCCAAGTCACCCCCCTGCTTTAAATCAACCAACCACAGAGCTGTTATGAACAGCAACTGATTTTCCATGCAGTGCTGCAAAACAAAATCACACCGTATCCTATTTTTAATGGCCACAGTTTTTCAACTGCATAACAAGAATTAGCTGGCACTGCTGAGCTGAACGGTATCAAAAAAATGGGTTCAAGTAGAAAGAGCTTGGAACCCTTGAAGTGAACAAGTACAGACCCAATTACAAGTGCATTGTGGTGCTCAGTACCAATTACATCCAAATAACAGTGGAGCAAATTTCCCCTTAATAGTTATATTGTAGACATCAACTTCTTTTATTTTCATTCCTGCAGGATACAGCTTGATATTGAAAAGAAAAAAAAAACTGAATCATAAATACTATTTTATTAACACACAGTCTATTTATGCAGAAAGGCTCTTCTTTGATGTCAATGTAGGAACGTGGTAGCCTGGTCACCAGAGACGGGTGTTCTGCTTCTTTAGAAAGAATCTGTGGTTTGTCAGAAATTTCACTTGGGAAAATCAGATTTTCTTGCTTGTGTATTGCTTGATAGAAGTGATCTTTTCTCAAGCAATATGCTTTTTAATTATTTGAGGCTTAGGGACATAAACAGGCAGTTTGATTTTTTTTTTTTTTTTTAAAAAACCTTAGCCCCATCTCCAAAGTAATGAGTAAAATTAGTCAGTCAATGAATTGAGGAAGCGGCCACTTGGGACTCCAGGGGTTGACATTTGACAGGTTTCTTAAGAGCTAGAAGAAGAAAGAAAGAAACAGGTAAACAAATGGACTGAATGGGAGTGGAGGTGATAGGAAAGAAGGCATGCACAGCAAAGTAATCCTCAAAACCTTGGATCTACAACATGGGGAAAGAAGAGGCCAGGAGGCCAGACTAAACAAAACAGAACCAAGAAAATGCAGCCAATGAATATGGATTGTGTTTTGCTGACTAACATAGAGTCAGAGAAACAAGGGCCTGGCAAGGTCAGCCTGTGTAATCCTGGACCACGCATTATCCCAGCGGCTGCCCTCACTCTGCTGGAATGATCTGCCTCCAATGGCCAGCTTTCATTTGTTCCTTGGGTACTGGCTTCATTTTGAATTTCTTCTAAACCCATATGAGAACACTAGTAGTTACAAAATGCCACATCTTCCAGAGGCTGACCAATCAGGCTGGAGAAATCTTGCAAGAAAAAGAAGTTATTTCCAGGGCATTGTCAACATGCTGCCAAGGATGAGAGCACAATCCGAGCAAATAGATCTTTACCCGTCCCTATCTTCTCCCCATTTTCACTTTATTTGGCACCATGAGGTGAAGCACATGGTCCAGTATTTTCCCCCAGCTTTGATCCTTTGCTTTTTCCTTTTTTCCAACTCAGTGTGAGCTTCATCTTGAAACATAAAACAAAATACGTTATTTAGGTAGAAGATAAAATTCAAAAGTTTTATTTCAAATGAAAAATAAATGGGAGATGCCACTGATTAAAAGTAAACATTAGAAACTACTAACTTATCCAACCCTCTCATTTTAGAGATGAGGAAACCGAGGCCTGAGAACAACTTGAATTCTACAACACATTTACTGTCAGAAGGCAGCGGTGTCAATGGCCACAACGACACCTGGAACTGATTCCAAGACTTGTGGTCGCCGTGGGAATGCTATTTATTGTACATAGTGACTCACAAATCTAGGTTATGTGAACTATAAAAAGCCTGACTCAGAACTCCAGAGAGTAAGGAGCTAATACTATTTGAGATATAGGCCATAGACTGTGATATAACGACGTTTGTAGAGTTATTTCTCAAGGCAGCATTATTCAAAGCAGCATTCGACATAGTCATACATCCATTAATGAATATGTGTCATGACATTAACCAGAATAGCTTCGGATAACAATTAGCATACGTACTTCTGGGCATTTTTGGTGAGAAAGAGGGAAGTAGAGGTAGGACTGAGGTTGGAGGTGTGGGAAGGGGGAGGGACTCTAGCAAAGAAAGAAGGGTGGGCGCTGTGGAGGGCCAGTGAGAGAGGGGAGCTGAGGCCAGGATCCCCCAGAAGCCCAGGTCTGAGTAGCGGGGAGAGGACTGGAGGGTCTGGGAGAAGGACCATGAAGCTTTCTTCTGCCCCAGCTCAACTTCGATGTCACCCAAAAATGTTGTTTCCCTTCAGGTCCTGCATTTGAATGATTTTAGTTCTTCCTCCCTTACCCCAAATTTCCCCAGCATTTATCAATAGCTGACGTTCCTTTAGATACTGAGAACTAAAATGACCTAAAATGCAAAGGCTTGGAAAAGACAATGGTCCCTTAGTGGAAATAAAAAGTAGAACACATCCATCAAATGGAAAAGACTGAGGTGTGATCATTTCCTGTTTTGACTAAGGAGAGAATCTGAAAACAGGATACCAGCTACCTCATTTAGGGGAGAAGAAGGAATAAGGTTTTAAAAAGAGGGACATGAAGACACAGAATGAAACCTTCAATAGCATCACCACTCACAGTGGGGCCGTGGAAGGAGCTAAGCACCAAGCGTATCATACTCTGCAGCCAGGAAAAGGGAGTTTTACCCTTAAATGATTTATGAAGATTCTGGGGGGTGTTTTGTAGATGTTATTGGGAGTTTTATTGTTTGCTACTTGTGTTGTTTTTAACATCGCTAGCTTCCTATAAAGAATTTTTCCCCCCAGAGGATTCTATCCCTGTAACTATATTGACTTAATTCTGGAGCACCAGTGCAATTAAAAGACAGTTCTAATTAATAGGCAATAGAATGGTTGTATGTAAAAGATTTCAGCAGTTTATGCTTGGTGCACTAAACGAATCTGAACAAAGTCACAAAAGGCATCAGAGCTCCATTAGAATTTATCAGCTGAGATGCTTGGAATATTTTTCACACTGGGTAGTCACATCACTCCCTGCAGTTGAGATTGGACTGAAAGAAAAAAAGGTCGACATATTTTTCTGTACCAGTGGCAGTAAAATGGCTTCTCATTTCAACTGAGAAGTACCAACCACCAGAGCAAAAGCACCTTTACAGCAGGAATTCTACTTCTGACCCACCATGGAAAAACACGATATAATCACTGTCTCTAATTTTCCAGCCAGCAGCCAGACTAACTGGGTCTGACTGTAGGATTTGGGGTCAGACTGCCTGGGTTCCAACCCTGCCTCTCGCCACGAAGAATAAGTAGAATCCTGGACAGATAAACTGAATTTCTCTGCTTTCATGTCCTCATCTGCAAAATGGGATAATAACAGTGCCTTCCTCCTAGGACTGTGGTAAAGATTGCATGAATAACTCACATAATGCATTCAGAATGCTGTTTAGCAGCACAGAGAGCACTCGATAAATTTTATACTATGATTATTATCCGGGTCCATCATTAGACACTGTGATGGGGTGTAAAGAAACTGTATGATTAAGCACATTCCATACTTCATATCATGATCCAGTCTAATAAGGCACAGTCAGGGGTGGAGAGGAAGAGGTTCTGAACTCTCAACTCCCAAATAAATGAAGTTCTGCCATGAAACGCTGTACAAACCATGGCAATTCCATGTACTCTTCTACTAATGCCAATGGTTTCCAAGCACTTGAACAAAAGAGGATCGTTGGTTATCCACATAGGCTAAAGGCAGTAAATCTTTCACACTGTATTGTATTATCGCTTATGTACTTCTTGAAAACCATTTTATTGAGGTATGATTGACATACAAAAAGCTGTTCATATTTAACCTATACAACTCAGGGATTTTGGAGATGAGTATATACCTGTGAAACTATCACTACTATCTTTGCCATAAACCTATCACCTCCAAAACTTCCTTTATTATAATTATTTTTATGGTAACAGTACTTAACATAATATCTACCCTCTTAGCAAATTTTTTAGTATACTATCCAGTATTCTTAAGTACAGGCACTATGCTGCAGATCTCCAGGACTTATTCATCTTGTATAACTTTAAAAAATAACGTCTTTGATAGTCTTACTCCTACGTGCAGTCTTTCTATGAACTTGCAATAAAAAGTATTATTAAGAAACTTAAACACTTATTTCCCTACCTATCCCAGGACATCTTAGAAAAGCAACACATTCATTGAGAGTTTTTGGTCTTTGCATGAGTCTAAGAGTAAGAAAGTATGAATTAAAGGTGGTCAAGATGTGCTGAGCGTCACTTTGCTAATCTTGTCAGCTTCCCAGGTTCTGAAATCCCTGCCTGTGTTTGGAGAATCCTCCCCTTATTTGGCACAGTGTGCCATTCTCGCAGTCACAGCATAGGCATGAGTCCCAGCCATACCCAGACCTTGAATAGGAAAAATTGGATAGCTGCTCTGCAGCGTCCAGGCAGCAGCAGCTATGACTCTAGGCAAAGCTACAAGTTCCAAGTTCCAAGTTTTGTGGTACAGGAAGTAAAGCTATGGAAGCCATTGTCCAGTGGCAGTGGTCGCTCAACAAGAATCCCTCTTGAAACTTGATTTGGGGCTCCTTTCCTGATCAAGTAAGCTCTGAGCCTAATTCTCCGGCCCTGGAGGAGAGGCTGTAACCTACCCAGTATCTTTTTAACAAAATTTTTTTTCTCCATGTATCAGTCACGATGAGTTTCTGCTACTTGTAGCTAAGGACTCTGATTGATACAGTGGCCAAATGGGATCTATTTCAAGCCAGACATTCATTCTTAAAGCCTCGGCAACATTCCCTGGTCACTTCCTGATCAGGGTGCATCTGGATATTGCATTAATCCCTGAGTGCCAGGTTTTGGACAAAATATTGTCAAGCTAGAACTTGATTCCAATGGGGCAAAGCTAGAATAACAATACTGGAAACAGTACTGATAAGGGAGGTACTGAGAATATTTCTCTAGAGCATTGTTTCCAGGCTGAAATAAAAGACTAACTGCAAACCTCCCTTTCTTCTGATCATACAGCATAATCTTCAAAAGATCATCTCCCTGGAGTAAATGTCCTCAGGGATTTCAGCATGCAGTAGCAAGTTAAGTTAGATTACATCTAAGATCCCTTCCTATTTTGAAAGGCTATGTGTGCTTTGGAAGACCTAAGTTGCAAAACACCGTCTACTCCCCAGTAGAAATTACATTTAGTCATCAGTATTACTATCTGCTATAAAGGAGGAAGAATATTTGACAATACAGGTAAATTTTCATGTCCATTTACCAATTTTTCTTAATTTTTCAAAGTTTTGGGTGGACCATAATACATTGAACAACCAGTAGGAACTCAATCAATACTGCTCTGAATTGAACTGAATTGTGTCCACAGCTCCATTCAGGCGAGGCCACCTTTTCCAATTTCTCAGTTTATCACCCTCACTGGTTCCCCGACTCTCTGTTCACTCTCTTCCTGACCCTAAGTTCACTGGCACCTCTTTAATCACTCAGTCTTCTTGGTCTATCCCCTGCAGACAAGCTCGTTTCAGCTTCCTTCTGACCCTGGATCACCAGCTTTCTTTGCCAACTTTGTTTTCTTCCCTTTCAATTCATCTAGTCCAGTGACCCAGCAGTCTCCTACGGCTGCCCAAGTACCTTTCTTAGGGTAAAGGCTTAGGGATTATTTGTTGAATAAATTAATAATTTACTATCTTATAATGATTTTAACACCAATTAGCTTAAAGCAATTATCATCTTTTGGATATTTTCTATATTTTAACGAATGTAATTTTAAACTCTTCTTGATAAGGGAAAATTTATTAGTTTAAGAGCTTTCAAACATTACATTTGTACTGTTTAATTCTGAGTCAAAGAACATGCTTAGAAGTCAGGCTTCAAAGGCAGCCTGGGGTAAACATTCTATAAACTTTCAAAATGATAGCTCATTTTTCAATGTCATTGCCTATAAATTTATCATATTCCTAAAATTATGTGATATAATGGTGATAATTAGCATTGCTGCAGACAAAGCTTCTTTTTATAATATAAAATAAATGTAGAGCTCTGCCCCCTTCATTTAATCAAACCAAGGCCACTTTGACCTCTTAAAAAGGTATTGATATTAAATGATTAAATATGGGGCTTTCCCAACTTCATTTGAAGACTGGAAGTACTAGTAAGGTGACGTGTCAGTCTTTCACTTTAAACATTCCATCACAACATTTGGGAAAATAATCGTACTTTCATTTTACTCACAACTGCCCAACTGTTTGATAAGATACAAAGAGCTGGATTCATCAAAGTGATGATAGCAGGTGGTCTTTCAAAATTTTAACCACTAAAAATGCATTTCTATTAATTTTTATCTTCCTCCAAATATTAATGAATAGTTCCAGTGATAATTAGCAATTTTCCCTAATTACAGAAAATTGGCACTTCACAAATAACAAACTCTGATATTATCTAGTATTGTGCCAGTTTTCCTATTAATTCGGAAATTCAGCAATTATCACCAGAACCATGTAGGTTAAAGTATGTCAGATTCTGGATAAACAACCTAAAATACCCAGCCATATGAGTTTTGATGTCAGGTAAAGTTCAATACTGACATTTGAAGAAAAAAGTATATTAGTGACCAACCCTTGCTATTGAAGCACTGTGGGAACGCTTTCCAAGTTTATTTCAGCCTAGCCCCTGCAGATGACATCAGGTGCAAAACCTGGATAGTTTGTCTCATTGTCAATTTGAAGCAAACGATAAAAAAGTTTAGAAAATTTCTCAAATTCGAAAGCAGCATATATAAAAGTGCTATATGATATCTTAAGTGTACATTGATTTAATTTTCTTCTAAATCCAACGAAATTTAGGAAGACAAAAGTCCTTCAGTATATTTGTCAGTTGAGAAATAATGAACACTTTATGTACTTATCAATTCCTGACATGCAAACATTTTTGCTGAATGTAAACCAATCTATACATAAACTCCGTGTTCTTGAGGTGCAGCTTGATGTTAAGAACTCAGGAGCTGGAGAAATGCACTATTTCTTTGTTAATTTTTGAGTAGTTTAATGCTGACCAATCAGAAGCCTATAATTAACTCTGGACAACACTAAGAATCTTAAGATCAATATTATTTTTTCATCTTAATTGTCATGTAATTCTCAGCACAATGTCACATAGTTTTATTTGGAATGAATCTTCCCAAGTTCAACAGTTGAAGGCAAATTCATGATTAGGCCTCTCAGCTTTCAGAAGGCTTTGCTGAACTCAACAGTTCTGAGACCAAAATTTGGACTGATTTTGCATGCCACCAGAGTAACTGGTTTTTAAAAATGTACACAATTCAGTACAATAAATCAATTTACCAGAAGTGGAATCAATTTGACAGATTGCTTAATTAAACTGACATGTAGTATGTGTGTCACTCCTCGTCCCAAAAGGAAAGATGAGTTCAGGTGACAAGAGCTAAAATTTCTATTAAAATGATAAATAAAACTAGTTTCCAATAAGACCATTCAGAAACTAAGAACAGATTAAAAGTCAAACTATGACTACATTGAAAAATATCACAATTTATTGCCTATTTTCATGGAGAAAAGACAAGGGAAGAAATAGACTTACCTTCTAATAAAATAAATTTAAATCACACCAAAACCAAATCTTCCAATCCTTGAGAGTTAGGAAATAATGAAATGCATTAGACAGAGTGAGATAGTGGAAAATGGTTTTTTTCTTCTGATATTATTTCCTATCCATCAGAATTTAGAAATGAGGGGGATTAGTTTTTGTATCATTCCCCTATGAAAAAAGAAACATTATAATGGTTCTCAATTTTCCCCTGAAACAAGTCCAATCCTATAGCACTGATGCCACCTAACCCATTCGAACGTCCCTCCCTATACCCCCTCCACTCTTTCTCTGCCACAGACACTGCATCTATTCCTATCCACTGCAGCTTTAGCTTAGATGGCCCTTTCTTCTTTTCTCTATTTATGCAAATCTCATCATGTTTTAGTAAGTCTACCTACTAACATTATATAGAATATATCATATCGTATAAACCAATGCTTCTTCCTCCAGTTAGTGCAGTTGAACGTATTTCCTCTATCTGAATCCTATCAGTATTTATACTTCCATTTAAAATCCCACCTCTTTCTTGAAACTTTTTCTAAAAACTCAAGCAGCAATGACCTCTCCTCCCTGACAGTCTCATAATACCATACACATTGTAGCATATACTCGACATACAAATTTCATGTTAGAATTTTATTATTTCAATAACTAGTACCATCTTCTAGTTATTTTTAGTACATGAGACTCATCACCCTAATAAGAGTACAGTGTCATCGAGGGCAAGAACAAATCACACTTTTCTTTTGTGTCGTGCAAAGACTCCAGTAAGTACTTGGCAGAAGAGAGTAATGATTTAAAGCACAGAGATTTGATCAGATACTATTCTAATCATTTATCACTTACCAGATAGTTTACGTGGTATAAGTTGTTAAATCTCATCTGTAAAAGAGACAGAGTACTTTCTAACCTCATTTATTTGTTGAGGGAATTAAATAAAATAATTCCTGGAAATTTCTAGGTTTAGTGTAGTATGGTAAATGGAAGCTATTATTATTTTGTCATAGCCTGTCTTACATTATAACTTACATTTGTATTATAAATATTTGTATTCTAATTTGAAAACAGAGGACTCAGCCTGAAGGCTATTTTATTTTTTAAAGAAAATACTATAAGCCCTTTTATTTCATGTTTTAAAAAAAAAAATACCGCTTGAATAAGCCACCTCATTTCTTCATGTAACTGCTGTTTTTCCTTTTATCTAAGGGGTCTAATCACCCTGGTTTGTCTAGAGTAGTAGGAGATGTCAACGTAATAAACAAGTTTGATCTAACTGTATATAACAACTAGAGAATACATACATATTTCTCAAGAAAATCTGAAGCATTTACAATACCTGATTATTAATAAGATTATAAAGAAACACTCAAAGAAATTCGCAGAATTATTATCAGACTAATCAATATTCTGACCACAATTTTATTAAGTCAATAAATTTTAAAATACTATATATTTGGAAATTAAAAGACAAACAGGCACTTCATTAAATAACTCAGGAGTCAAAGAAGAAGTAATGGTGGAAACATAAATTATAATAAATTATAATTAAATTTTATTACTAAAAGGTAATAATAAGAATATGAAAAGTCGTGCCAGATAGTAAAAACAGTATTTACAGGAAAATTTAGAGCTTTAAAATTCTTACTTTGGAAAAGAGAAAAAACTAAAAATTGCTAGGTATTCAATTTTAAAAGTTGTAAGGTATAACAACATAAATTCAGACAAATTAAAAAGAGGGACAAATAAAATTAAGGGTACTAATCTATGAATATTTTTTAAATCCTAGAAAAAATCAATCAAAACAAAAATTTTAAATGCTAATAAAGTAGAAAAAAGTTAGCTAGATTGTTCAAGGGGAGAAAAGATTTTTATAAATGAATAAACTAGGCTGGGCACGGTGGCTCATGCCTCTAAACCCAGCACTTTGGGAGGCCAAGGAGGGAAGATCACGGGGTCAGGAGTTCCAGACCAGCCTGTTCAATATGGTGAAACCCCGTCTCTATTAAAAATACAAAAATTAGCCCGGTGTGGTGGTGCGTGCCAGTAGTCCCAGCTACTCAGGAGGCTGAGGCAGAAGAATCACTTGAACCCAGGAGGTGGAGGTTGCAGTGAACCAAGATTGCACCAGTGCACTCCAGTCTGGGTGACAGAGTGAGACTCCATCTCAAAAAAAAAAAAGAATAAACTATATTAGAATTGAATTGCTGCCAATAAGACAGGAATTGCAAAGATAATAATCCACAAGAAAATATTGTGATATGCTTTTGCCAGCAAATTTGAAACTTTTGATGAAATGGACAAAGTCTTAGACATATATAATGTAAAAAAGACTTAGAAAGAATGAGAAAGCCTCAAAAGTCCTGTAACTATTAAAGAAGTTGAAATAGATGTTTAAAAGCCTCACACAATAAAAATACAGACAGTTGTGTAAGTTAATTCTACCATATTTTAAGGTAGATGCTGTCTTTCATAATGTTATGTTGCTCTTTCAGAAAATAGAAAAAGGGGGAATACTTCCCAATCTATAAATGATATTCGTGTAACCTATCAAGTACACTGTATGAGAAATGCAAATTACCCCTAACCCTACTTACCATGTAGATAGTTTATATGAGTGAAATCTTTATCTCATAGTGGGTCATCACCGGACACCGTAGTACCTTAAAATCAAGAAAGAAAAGAATAACCATGTTATTTAAAATTATGGATATAACCAATTAACAACAGGCACAAAAATGTACCCTCTGGTGAGTAAGAAGAGTGTTGGTGCGCAGGAGAACTTCCTGAGCACATTTGAACTATTTGACCTATAATCGAATGCTAAAATGCGTATTTTATCAAAAACAAAAGAAGAGAATGTGGTTAAGAAATAAAGATTGCAATGGGCATATCATATTTTCAAGAAGAGAAACAAGTCAAGGAGTGTCTGAAAGTTTAGATCTTGTGTTCTTCCGCCATTATGAAGCTTCCGGTTTCACGGTTGTGTGGGACAGGCCTGAACATGGAACTAGAACTCATATACAAGCATTGTGTCAGTCAGGGTTCCGATCTTTAGATCTTTCATCCATTTTTGAAAATAGAGATCCAAGGCATTGCCATAAAATAAGTTGTCTCCTTTCTCCACTTTGTTTTGTGTTTCTTAAATCACTCCAATTATTTGGATAAATGTACACTTCTCTTCATTTGTTATTATCAATAGCCTAATAACATGGTAGACACCCAGTAAATATAACCTTTTGTCTCTCTGTGCTCTGTAACCCACTTGTTGCTTTTCAGTGGAAGAATTAACTAGGTAGATAGGATCAAACTGAATTTTGTAGACTATAGTTGAGCACTGTTATTTCCTTAAAATGCATATTTTTTATTACTACAGCCCATGACTGGTATTTGCATTCCAGAGTTTTCCTTAATATATAATAAATACTCCATTCTGTTTATATATTCTTAATGAACTAGTATGTTGGAATTATTTCATTGTATAAGATACAATAAAGCATATAATATCATTTTTGTGGATGCCAGGGTTAAGGAGCACCCAAATAGTTGTAACCTACCGAGGATCAAAATTACTCAAATTAGTACAATTAGAGAAAACAACATATAGGAGCTCTGAGTTCCTGAATACCTTTGCTCTGTTGCTATTATTGTATGCAATGACAAAAAGAAACCCCTCTTGCAATTCTCACATTAATAAAACATTATAGACAGTGCTCAATGCCTTTAATTATGTCTATTTCTGAAAATATTGTTATTATTGCTATTTTCCTAGCTATAGACAGCTTTTTCCCAGCTCTTACAGCTAACAACAGTTTCTATTTTGCAGGGAATGAGGTAAGTTCAAATGAGTTCTGGGGAAGAAATGATCCCCAAAAATATTTTGTAACATCAGAAAGGTAACTTCCTTACCCATTAATCTCTAGGGTGCAAAGTAGTGTTAATTTCCTTTGGTTGCTTGAAACAAATTAAAAATAAATGCACCCAAGTAGCCTCAGCCAATGAAGAGAAAAAAGCATCATATGTTCAAGTATAATACTGCAGTTCAAAATGAAACAGTGAATTTTGGAGCAAATATCATTTGGGTCAGATGAATGAGAACTGAAGATCAAGTGATACTCTCCTTTTTTGCTAAACTTTTGTTATTGCAGAATGTTGAGGTAGGATCTTAAATTATTTTCTGTATTTTGTGACTGCTGTATAGCATTCTAGAGCTTCGTATGTAAAGAAAATTCATGAAAATAAAAGATGGAGTAAGAAGTGGAGACATTGAACCACCCCATCTAAGATTATCTGGACTAGCAGCCAGAGAATAGGCTATACAATGTCTAGAGTTCATTACAGGTTTATGAGTCAAAGGATCAAGATGTAAAGACAAAATTCATATGCCTTCAATTACTGAGGTGGTAGCTAATACACGAACAAGAAATCCAGACACTTGGCTGAATATTTCTCATTTTATCAGGATTTCTGAAATCATTCAGATGTTGAAATTTTATTCCACTTTCCAAAAACGATAACTGTGTGCACCTGCTTAAAAAGTTCACTTAAAAGAAATTTGATGAAAGATTTGACGGTTTGATCATATCCTATTTCCTCCAGCCTGTGGACATTTGGCAATGCACAGTAAAGCAGTGTCTTCACAGAGCATGAGTCAAGCATCTATACCATTTTTCATCACCATCTAAAGTCTGAGCGTATTGAACAATAGATATTTAGACTAAATTTGTGAGAAAAAAAATGAACTCAGTAGTCCATAACCTATAAGTTATTGTGGAGTAGGGAAATAATAACTCTGAGAAATAAAAAAGAAAAGGAAGCATACTCCCCAGAGGCATTAGCTCTATTCTTGGTTTCCTTCTGTGTCATATGTCATAATTTACAACATGGGATATCTCTGCTTACACAGAGCTATTTCAATAAAGTTGTCGAAATTCAGATTGTGAATCTCACTACACTACTTTATCGAATTTTTATATTTATGCATTCCTCCACACAAGAGCTTTCTCTGGGGATGGGATGAATGCTGCCCATTTGCAAAGTCCCAAATGGGTCTTCTTGTGACAAAGCCTATTATGCTATCACTACATTTCCATGTCTTTGAGTCCTGAAAACTTTCTGTATTCAGAAGTTCCCCATTATATTTGTACTCACAACTCCTCAAGTCTGTGTTTCTAAAATTGCAGTAGATGTACCACCTGGCACATGCAGAATTATGTCAAGGGAATGAGAAACTATATAGTAAATATGACATCTCCTCCTGGAAAATAAAGTTTACTTGAAAATTTTGAGGCAAACAGTTAAGTAATTTGAATGATAATTTAAACATGTTTTATATTTAAAAATATATAGTTATATTGTGGAATTGAATGCTAAATGTGTATGAATTGTTAGACTAAAACCAAAAACTTCAAAGAATTTCAAGGACACAGGTTTTGCATTAGTGAATCAATAAGGACTTTGTGTATGTTCATTACAAATGGCAATGTGTGTCCAATGTGGTTTAAACACAAAAGGAACAAATTTGCTTATATAAATGAAAAGCCCGTGGGCGGGACTGGCTTCAGGGTATAGCTTGTCTGGACATTTTTCTTCATCTCATTTTACAATCTTCTCTCCTCCGTATTGACTTCATTATTATAAACAAAAGATGGGTGCCAGAGAGCTCTGCTTCAAAATTCAGAGAAAAAAGCAAGAATCATTTTTCCTACAAGTCCCAGGGGGAAAAAAATGCTTTAAGTCTCACTGGATCCAGTTGTGTCACTGAACTAGTCACTGTGGCTAGCCGAATAATATTCGGATTGGCCAACCTCATGCCTACAGTAGAACTTCAACAGAAGTTTATAAATTGAGAGTGGAAGAATATTCCTCGACCCCCAGAAAAATTATTGCATATTTTCCAGAATAAAGGTGAACAGTGCCAGGTGGCTTGCTTCACACATGCACATGCACACATATACACACACACGAACACTCATACATGCACACACATGCACACACAGAGCTGTCCACCTGAGACCACTTACTGCATCCTGTAAACACCCAGCCCTTCCCAAATTGAGTTCTGTTTATCAGCGGTACATAGATGGAAAAATCTAAGAAGCACAGTTTTAATTTTTCCACTAGAACTTAAAAGCTGGTAGAACCTAGCCAGGCTCCCTGGCAATAGGATAGAAGTAGCTACGTGAGGGGCTTCAGGAATGGGCACTGATAACAAGCATAGAAGAGATGTTGATCTATATTCCCTCCCAACTCTTGATTTTGTTTCATGCCTTTCCCACCTAATGAGTTCCTGATTGGAGGAAACCTAGCTGACTTAGTCAGAATAGGCAAAGCTGGAGAAATGTTCACAGGACGAGAGGCTTTTTGAACCCATCTTCAAGGTTGGCCAAGACAGTTACAAACAGTATAATGAACCATAGTAATGACACTGTAGAGACTAATAAAATGCAAGATGATCAATTCCGAGCTCAGAAAGCATCTGATCCTCTGGGTAAACCACACAACTGGGAAATTCCTTGACAATGGGATGAACTTTGTGTCTCTTAAAACTTCAGAAGCATTAAATGCTGTTCTGCATGCTACAGCACTGCACCATTTATTCCCAAGTTTGTTTTTCCCAAAGAGGAGAAATCCTGCTCTGCCTCAAGGGATTATATTGAGAATATATTTTTTTGCAATTCATTTGCTAATTTCTACTTGTTAAAATTGATTAAGAAATACTCTAGGCTATTGGCATAATTTGGTCAGCAGCTAATTGAGCACAATAGATGTTAGAGAAAAGGTTAACTGCTGGGGTTCCTGGAAAGGGAAAGGAGCCCCTGAAAAATTCTGGCCGCTAAAAATCTTTGCCACTCTCTCTGCCACCTTCTTTGCCCTGCACGATTAAAGGAAATTTTTTCACTTGATAATTCATTGAAGAGACATTGAGTATCACTTTTGTTTCTTTCCATCTTCTGTAGGCTGAGTGGTATTTCCAGCAATATATCCATTTTATGACACACATATTTTTTTCTATGTATATGACTTGCCATGTATCTAATTATTGGTGTAAGCATCAATTTTAAAGGTTAGTTGAACTCTTAAATGTTATTTTTTTCTTGTAGTTTAATCTTCTTATTTAAACCACTTTAGCTTTAGCTTGTGAAGAAAAAGTCCATAATACTTTACATCATGATGGCATTCTAAGAACACTTGTAAACCTCACCTTTATCCCCAATATTGTATAACCAAAATTATATATTTGTAAGTATAAATTTATAGTAGAGCTGGGTATCTATTTAAAAGGCTGAGAATGTTGTTAGAATAAGGGGAAAATGCAATGATGCTATATAAATACAAACACATATGCACATGCACATACAAAGACACACACAAATGTTAATTATAAGCTATTTGCAAAAGGCACACCAAGAGCATAACACCAAAAATTGGAAAATAAAGATGTATTAAATAAGAAGGCAAGTCAAACACAATATTTTCTGACAGATAAAATCTGAAGCGACAAACATCAAACAGGATAAAGATGAATATTTCATATCGTCAAATTGTATCACTGATTATAAAGACATAACAGTTGTAAACCTTTCTGTGCCTTACAGCAGAGCTTAGAAATACATAAAAGTAAAAGCAAAATTACATAAAAGACTAATAGAAAAACCTACAATAATAGTTAAATATTTTATTACACCTCTTCCAAAACTCAACAAATCAAATAAGGATGTCAATAACTTGAATTATATAATTAATAATGTGATCCATTTTGATATAGGAGAATACAGCAAGTATGGAATTATGTTGATGTTCTAAGTTAAAAATTTTAGTGTATGAAAACAAGGTATAAAGATAAACTCATAGAAAATAGTAAAAAACTATAATGGTAACTTTGAATTGAAAATAGTATGAAATTGTGACTATTTTCATTAAACATATGCATTTTCTAGTACTGTCCACTGATGAGGTCTAAAAGCAACAGTAACTCAGTAGCAATGACAGCTCCTATATGAAGAAGACGGTGCTCCATAAATACCAAAGTTCTTTAGAGAAGTAGCTGGATACATGCCTGAAGCATAAAGTCTAGATTTTCCTGAGACATCTTGTTCCAGAAAACAAGAACACTATCCCACACTAATGGAGTAGTGTCCAAATGACACAAGCACCAACATGGAGGAAGATAGGATACATATTACCAAAGAAGATGAAGTCTAATTACCGAAATCTATTGACTGGAAAACTCATGCATTTGAAAGAAATCACTAATTTATAATTATACTTAAGATAAAGTTAAAATCATACAAACACAAATATTGAACATCATTGGAAATAACTATTACAACAGAAGAAATCTAGCAAATAAATGTGGAAGAAAAGATAAAATTTTTAAAACTATCATATTTTAACCCCTAAACAAATAATTGACTTAGGTAGTGGTCATCAATAGATAAAACATGAAATAAAACTTGATGGCAAACTTAGCAATGGAAGTATCAGTCTTTCACCACCCAAAACCATTGATCAATTTTAACATCTATAAAGTGGAACAACCACACATTACATACCTTCTAAAGTTATCCAGTATAAAATATAGGGATCTATCTATGAAATATTCTTGCCCCCAAAAAGTTAAACATGAATCAAATCAAGCTTTTAAGAGCAAATTTCCAATTTATAGAAAATATAGAATATAAAAGAAGACGTTATGTGGCATTATGTGGAAGCAATAAGCAAATCCAGAATATTGGACATTTTATATAACAGCTGAACTAGTTTCTTGAACAAGTTCAATGGCATATTAAAGCAGGGGATAGGAGAAGATAGACTAGGTTAGAGTAAATAAACTTAGAATATACAACAACTCAATGCAATATGTGGACTTGGAGATCCTAATTAAAATATGTTAATTATAAAAAGGAATTTCTTGAGACAATTGAAGAATTTGTCTTGTACCAGGTATTGGGTAAAACCAAAGATTATTGTTGATTTTGTTAAGTGAGGTCACGTCATTGTGGTTGTATAAAAAAATCTTTAGAGATATCCCTGAAGTATGTGGGAGTTAAATGAAATGATACATATTATTTGCTTTTAAAAATTCAGCAAAAATAAAATAAAATAAAATAAAAAGAATTAAGGAATTAAAAAGAAAGAAACAAAACAAGCTTGTTAAAATCTTTATCCAGACTCTTGACTCTAGGTGATGAGTATACATAGTTCATTTTACTAATCTTTTTTGTGTATGACTGAACATGTTCATAATAACATATTGAAAAGAGTGAAGCTTCTCAGATCTAGCAATTATCTTGTGAAAGGTGGCACTAATAGTCGTGTGGCTGTATTAGGAAGTCTAGTGTCCAAGAAAATTGGTTGGGACTGATGTATCTGCTTTTTCTCCATGTAGCCACTTTCCTTCTAATTAGTTAATTCATGTTTGGCTAAATACTTTGGAAATGTAATACAATATATGTGGGGAAGAGATCATGCCTTTAATACAATTTATAGTTCCGCTAAAATACTGCATAAGAGTAACAAAAGCATTCTACCTGCCATAACTGATTAAATCTGGATGAAATTAAGGTTTTAGATTCTTGACATCAAGAAAGAGAAAAAATAAATTACCCAGCTATGAAACTCAATAATCATTTTTAATCAATAAATTAACTCAGAAAAGAAAATATAAATTTTTGCTGGCTTGATCCAAAAATAAATGAAGAGAGAATATAACAGGCAGCATTAGAAAAAACTGGGACCTAGAGGACACAAAAGAAATGTTTAATTATAAGAAATACTATAAATATGTAGAAAATTTGAAAGGTTAAAAATATTCAGCAATTAAATATTACAAAATTGACATTAGAAGAAATAGAAAGCTAGATTTGCAAAAATGTAAAAAAAGTTACTTTTTTTAGTCTTCGAAAATAAGTTATTTTTCATAAATGTATATGTGTGTTAAAATGTAATGCTGTTTTTCTTATTTTTAAATGTAACAATAAACTTTTTCATGTTTTTTAAGTTTCTGATAGAGTATCATCAAATAAATATCTAGCTATCAATAAATAAATATCTAACTCACATAAATAAAATCATGTTGAGTGAAGAGGGATCATATGACCAGAAAGTTTGAGAACCACTGGTCTAAGCATTCAAATTAAAAGGAAGAGATTGTCAGACTGGATAAAAAAGCAAAACCCAACTCTACCCTGCCTATATGAGATACCTTAAATACAATAACCAAACATATGGTTTGGCTCTGTGTCCCCACCCAAATCTCGACTTGAATTGTACTCCCATAATTCCCACATTACAATGTTGAGCATTTTTTCATATGTTTGTTGGCCATTTGTATATCTTCTTTTGAGAATTGTGTATTCATGTCTTTAGCCCACTTTTTGATGAGACTGTATCTTTTCTTCTTGCTAATTTGTTTGAGTTCCTTGTAGATTCTGGATGTTAGTCCTTTGTCAGATGTACAGAATGTGAAGATTTTCTCCCACCCTGTGGGTTGTCTGTTTGCTGATTGTTTCTTTTGTTGTGCAGAAGCTTTTTAGTTTAACTAAGTCTCATTTATTTTTATATTTGTCTTTGTTGTATTTGCTTTTGGGTTATTGGTCATGAAGTCTTTGCCTAAGTCAATGTCTAGAAGTGTTTTTCTGATGTTATCTTCTAGAATGTTTATGGTTCAGGTCTCAGATTTAAGTCCTTGATTCATCTTGAGTTGATTTTTGTATAAGGTGAGAGATGAGTATCCAGTTTCCTTCCTCTACATGTGACTTGCCAATTATACCAGCACCATTTGTTGAATAGACTGTAATTTTCCTACTTTATGTTTTTGTTTGCTTTGTGGAAGATTAGTTGGCTGTAAGTATTTGCCTTTATTTATGGGTTCTCTATACTGTTCCATTGGTCTATATGCCTATTTTTATACCAGTACCATGCTGTCTTGGTGACTATGGTCTTATAGTATAGTTTGAAGTCAGGTAATGTGATGTCTCCAGATTTTTTCTTTTTGCATGGTCTTGCTTTCACTATGTGGGCTCCTTTTTTGTTCCATATGAATCTTAGGATTTTTTTTTTTTAGTTCTGTGATGAATGATGGCGATATTTTGATGGGAATTCCATTGAATTTGTAGATTGCTTTTGGCAGTATGGTCATTTTGACAATATTTATTCTACCCATCAATGAGCATAGGATGTGTTTCAGTTTGTTTGTGTCATCTATGATTTCATTCAGCAGTAATAGATTGCAGTTTTCCTTGTAGAGGTCTTTCACCTCCTTGGTTAGGTATATTCCTAAATATTTTATTTTTTTCACCTATTATAAAAGAGTTTGAGTTCTTTATTTGATTATCAGCTTGGTTGCTGTTGGTGTATAGCAGAGCTACTAATTTATGTACATTGATTTTCTATCTTGAAACTTTGCTGAATTTTTCAGTTCTAGGAGCTTTTTGGAGGAGTCTTTAGGGTTTCTAGGTATACAATCATATCAGCAAACTGCTACAATTAGACTTCCTCTTTACTGCTTTGGATATCCTTTATTTCTTTATCTTGTCTGATTGCTCTGGCTAGAACGTCCAGTACTATGTTGAATAGAACTGGTGAAAGTGGACATCCTTGTCTTGTTCCAGTTCTCAGGGGGAGTTCTTTCAACTTTTCTCCATTCAGTATTATGCTGGGTTTGTCATAGGTGGCTTTTACTACATTAAGGTAAGTCCCTTCTATGCTGATTTTACTGAGGGCAAAACCAGACAAAAGACTTTTAATTAAGAAACAACTATAGGCTCCTGTACTCATAACATATATGCAAATATCTTCAACAAAAAATTTTAAAATTCCACGTAGTTAAATAAATATATAAAGTATAAAATATCATGATCTTTTTTGGTTTATCCAATTAATGCAAAGTTGGTTTTACATCTAAAAATCAATGTAATTCACTATATGAATATATTAAAACAAAACAAATCATACAATCCTCTCAATTAGGGCATAAAAAGCATTTGACAAAATTTGATACCCATTCATGGTAGAAATTCTCAGCAAACCAGGAATAGAAGGGAATTTCCTCAAGCTGACAAAGAATAGTTGCAAAAATCCTACTGCCAACAACAAATTTAATGGTGAAAAATTTAAGGCTTTCCCACTAAGACTAAGATCAAGGCAAGAATATCTCTCACCACCACTGATTTTAAACCAGGTGAAAATATTTTTTAATTTCTCTTGTGGTTTCTTCTTCTGTTTTTTTTGTTTTTGTTTTTGTTTTTTTGTTTTTTTGAGACAGAGTCTCACTCTGTCACCCAAGCTGGAGTGCAATGGCACAATCTGGGCTCACTGCATCCTCTGCCTCCCAGGTTCAAACGATACTTGTGCCTCAGCCTCCTAATTAGCTAAAATTACAGCATTCTGCCACCACACCCAGTTAATTTTTGTATTTTTAGTAGAGACGGGATTTCACCATGTTGGCCAGGCTGCTCTTGAACTCCTGACCTCAGGTGATCCACCTGTCTCAGCCTCCCAAAGTTCTGGGATTACAGGCATGAGCCACCGTGCCCGGTCTTGTGGTTTCTTCCTTGACCATTATACTGGAGGCTCCAAAAAGTACAACAAGGCAAAATAAATAAACTAAATAAAATAAATAAAAGACATAGAGATTGGACAGGAAGAAGTAGAACTGTTTTTATTTTCATACGACATAGTCCTCTATCTAGAAAAATCCTAAGTAACCCTCGAAAAAGCTAGTAGAATGAAAAGGCAGATGGATAAAGGATCACTATTACAAAAAATCATTTCTATTTGTATGGGCTGGTATCAGACAACTGGAAATCAAAATTAAAATACCATTCAAAAGAGCATTTAAAGACATGAAATACTTGGGGCAAATTTAACAACAGACACTCAAGAGTTGTACTGAAGACTGCTATTATTGCTTCAAAAAATTAAAGAGCTAGCTCAATGGGGAGAAATGGTATATGCCTAGATTAGAAGACTCAATATTGTCAAAACCCCCCAAATTTATATTGAGATTCAACAAAACCTTAACCAAAATCCCAGCAGACGTTTGGAATAAAATTTATAAATTAATTTTAAAATTTATAGAATTGCAAGAGAAGTAGAATATCAAGAAGGATTCTGAAGCAAAACAAAGTTGGATAATTTATACTACCTGCTTTCAGGATTTAGACTAAAGCTACTGTATTAAAGCAGTGTGGAGTTGGCAAAAGAATAAACATGTGAATCAATGAAACAGAAACCAGAATTAGACACCCACATAATCAGTCGATTTTCTACAGTGTGCCAAGATAATTCAGTAATCCAATGGGTATAAAATAATCATCTACACAAATTGTGCTACAGCAGTTAGATTATACATGTAGAAAAAAACCTCAACTCTTACTCAACATCAAATCCATAAATTTTCTCAAAATAGATTATAAAACAAATTATAAGAGGCAAACTGTAAAATGTCTGAAAGCAAACACAGAGGCACTCTTTGTGACTTTGTGACACAAACCGTAAAAAATCAAAATGCTATTAAATACTGATGAATTAAATTTCATCAAAATTAAAAATGTTCCTCAAAATAAATGTAAAATAAATTAAAAGGCAGCCACAGAATAGGAGAAAATATTTGAAAACCATATATCTCATGAAGAACTTATAACCAGAACATATAAAATATTTGAAAATATATAATGAATATTTATGAAGACAAATAACCAATTGTTTAAAATGGGCTTGATAGTTAACAAACATTTCAACAAAGAAGATATATGAATAGCAAATAGGCACATGTCAAAAATGTTGAACCTTATTAAGAATTGTAAGTTAATACCACAATGAGATACCACTGCATACCTACTGCAATAGCTAAAAATTTAATATACTGATGATATCAAGTGTTGGAAGGGATGCAGAACAACTGGAACTATCATACATTGCCGGTAGGAATGACAAATGCTGCAGCCATTTTAGAAACCTATTTGGTAATTTTTATAAAATTAAACCTACACTTATCATTCAATCTAGAAATTCCACTGCTAAGCATTTAAAGAATAAAAATAGAAACATATGTCCACAAACACCTGCCAAATGTCCGTCAACTAATGAAGGAATATATAATTGTCATACTGTATATCCATACAAGGGAATACTCTCTAGCTATAACAAAATGAATTATGGATACATGCAATTATATGAATGAACATCAAAAGCATTATTCTAAGTGAAAAAAAACAGATAAAAAAGACTACATATATTACACTATCATTTATATGACATTCTATGACAGTTACACTTGCTCCTCAAGCACATTTTCCTGTCTTGAGATGAAATGCACTTTTCCTCTTTACCTGGAAAAGTCAACTTATTATTCAAAGTACCTCCCTCCTCCAAAATATATCAATCATTTGTTTCTCATGAAACTTGTCGGAAGCTTCAGTTATAGAAATTAAATTGTTTTTGAGGGTTTTTTTTCCCCTCTGCATTCACTAGTTAATATGAATTTTTCAAGGACAGGGACCCAGTCTCCTTTGTATCTCTAGTGTTTGACAATGACTGATACATGATGATAGAACCTCAATACATGTTGAACTGAATGTGTTTAGTTTTCTGTGCTTGAGATCCCCTCTGGCCAGCATTTCTATAATGAAAAACAATTGAACTACAATTAAGTCGTTTCTATTTTAATTTATTAGTATTGTCTAAGTAAATAGAATATTACAGAGAACCAGAGAATGTCTTATCTTAAGGATGCTTACTAGAGTTTTGATATAAACAAATTTTATTTTTCCTATACAGAATGTGAAAATTGATCATACAAATTGGGTCATTCTAATCATACCCAAGTAAAACAGAGTGGAAAAACCAGGGATTGAAAGCAGTCAGGCAAATAACATTGCTCCGAGAATGTAATTCTCTGCCAGCCTGGCTGCTGAAACTGCCTGCTGTAACTTGAAACTAGTTTTATTTCATGGCTTCTGAAACAACGTGCTACAATTCTCAGACTAGTTTTACCTACCATTCTCATTCACCAGTCAGAGCTTTCTAGCTCCCCAAAACTTTGCTAGTGACAATGAACTTTCTTGAAAAACAGTATGCAACATTTCTCCTTTTTATAAAACCTCCAACCTTCTCTTTGTTCTTTGGATGTACGAATCAGTCTGCATGTATGCCCCATATTACAATTATTGTATTCTAAATCAGACGTTAAATTTAGAGATTTGTCTACATATTTTATTTGGCTGTGTCAAATAATATAGTTTTTAGTAAATTTTCCTCTTGGTCATTGGATAGAAAAAATCAGCAGCCTTTTCTTATTTCCCTTCCTTCCTTCCTTCTTTCCTTCCTTTTCTTCCTTGCCAGTATGTCCAGCTGAAGGAAAAACGAGATCATATTTAAATAGGTACAGGAAAGATACAGAAATCTATTTAATGAACACCAAGATTCTGAGAGTTACTATGTGATGAGGTTTGTGATGGTTATATTTACACAAACACATTTACCATTGATATTTAAGCAAAATACACTGAAAGGAAATGCTTATAGAAACATGGCATTTCATTTCCATTTTTCAAGCAAATTCCAAATTCCAAACACTTCTTCAGAAAAGACCAATATGAATTCTCATTCATTTGTTAGATTTGATTGTTTTTGAGAAAATGGCTAAAGGTTTTTGTTTTGTCTTAGTTTGTTAAGATGTAAACATGTGTCTACTTATACAGGCATAATTAAGAGAAGTATGCATAATGAAAATGACTTTTATAGCTTAATAAAAGATACTTTTATTTAAGTGCCTGAAGATAGAAGTACGATAGAATATAAAGCTAATGACGACATTTGAAATGACCAAGACCAAGAAAAAGAAGCAAAAAGAAATCAAAGAAATATTTTACACACACACACATCATCATCATCATCATCATCATCATCCTTTCAGAAGAAATTTATTTTAAAGGAAAACTTTTTAATATTGTGCACATTTAACGAAGTTAAGTTTTCAGGATAAGAATAAGCAAGACAATTTTAAAATATGGGCTCTCAACAAACTTTACTTTGCTAAAACTACTCTTCACACAACCCCTGTGTAGTGTAGTCTTGGACCAGTCTCATGGGGAGAGTGGTGAGACCATTTTGAAGGGAAAAGAAGAGTAACACACCCCAATACTCATGGTCCAAAGCAATCAACAATTTCTTTCACTGCTCCTACCTGCCCCAATTCCTCTCATGGGATGCCTCCTCTTGCCTCCCATGACCTCAGGAACCTCTCCAGGGAGTGCTCCAGAAGCCCCCAGCTCCAGCTTGCCAGTTCAGCATTGCTATCCTTTTGCCTGACCTCTCCTTGCTCTCAAGGACCCACAGCTTCACATAGGTCTTCTCCCCCTGTCCCCACTCACATCTAGAATACCACTGAATTTTCCCTCTATACTCCATAATGGGCCAGCTTTACCCATTCTATACAACTCAGTTCAAATTCCTGGAACCCAGTGTGGGAAAGCCTTGAAGGGCAGGAAGAGCCAATCTGCAGCCTGTTTTATGTTATAAGAGCAAGTCTTTGCATTTCTCTAGCAAGTAGGAAGGGCCCTCCACCTACCTGATTTGCCTCAGCTTCCTCAGGAAAGAACCCAAAGGTACTAAGAATCAGCACATTGGAGTTCTAGATGTAGGCTGAGGAAGGTAAAACAAATGTCAAACATAATTGCAAAGAAAAGATCCAAAAGAGGAATAAATAGTGGCAAAGAAGGTCACAGATATCCATGTAACTCCTAGAACATCCTCTATCTCCACCTGAACTTTCTGCAAAATAAAATATTCCTAGGTGTGAAAAAATGTCAAGGTAGCCAGAAGGGCCCTTGAGATGTTTTGGTTTTTAAGAGGTGTTAACTCCAAAAGCTGGAAGAAGCTTCAATTCCTGATGATTCTGCATTTCCTGAGACCATTGGGTTAAAGGGAGGGGGAGGCTTCTCTATGGCACTGAGCTCAAGAAATATACTACATCCCAGAAAAGCGGCAGCTGGGACAAATGGTTAGAATTGACTCCAGTAAAAGTATAGTTAATGTTTGAATTCCTTTTTGTGCTGCCCCTGCTTATCAGCAGGCAGGATTTCACGGCAAAAGTCGTTATCTATAAATTCAGAAGATGAACTTTTCAGGAACATTTACTGTGCTGCATCTCTTGGGGCCTCACCTTGTGACATGGACAGTGCTCAGAGCAGTGAGGCCCTTTAATAGTCTCCATGCAAAACCCCTGTCAGGAAGTTTGCGGGGCGAAATTATCTCCATCACAAATTATGAAAATGCATAACCTGAATCCTTTTATGGCCCAAGGGAGAGATAGAGTGACAAACTTACAATTCATCAAGTCCCCCAAAAATGTCATAAAGTGTGGGAATAAATAAGTTTATAGTACAAACAAAGTCACCTCAATACAATACAGAATATTAATTAGTGGCCATTAATATGGTACCTCTTTGAACTCTTGGACAACCAGTCTCCCAAATGTACAGCTCTCTCTACAAAATATAGCACTTAGAGTTAGAATCCTCATAAACAAGCATGAGAGTGACCCAAAAACTTCTTCTAAAATTTAGATGAGATAATACAGTGCCTGGCACATAGGAAATGCTAAATAAATTGTTTTTTTCGGTTAATACCTATTTCCCATCATCCTGACTTTTTCTTTTCACACATGCTGCCGTAAAGGTCCTCAAACTCAAATTTACACGACCTCAATTAATCCCCCAAATTCCTGATTCCATCACATACCATGTCAGAAAGACCCATCACTGGTTTATTAGAGATAATGACTTCTACACCACCCTTAACGCTGTGGATATGGGAGATATGAATGAGCTACAGTTATATTTTAATAGAAATGGAGATGCAAAACACAGATGTAACAGATGTAATAGCAAGTCGAGTAATGTCTACCTCAGCAGCTATTAAATAACATATACCAAAAACTATAATAGTATAGCATCTATCCATCTAGGAAACATTCCTTTACTTGCTGTTTGAAAGTAATGATTTCTATAGTTGACTTGTGTACAATTACTTCTTCAGCAACTACAGGTCTGCTTAAAGTCATTTAAGAGTTCAGAAATATCCCATTGAAGTGACCATAAGGCAGAGATTGCAGTTAGAGTATTATAAAATTGCCTCTAGAATTCAAGTTAGCAACATTTAACAAATTTCTTTTATTTAACAAATTTCCTAGCACCCTGTGCTAGGACAATAAAGACCGGTAAGACAGGACAGAGCTTGCATCCAAGGAGCTCCGAAAGACAAACAAGCCAATAACTTCAATACAATGTTAAATCGAGTGTTAGGACAGAGACGGAACACTAGATCCAGCCATCACTGGAGTGAGGATCTGGAGATGTGACTGCTTGTAAGAAGCAGTGTATGAGAAGGGTCCTAGACAGTGAGTGACACTAACCAAGCAAGAGTGTGGAGCAGAGTCGAGTGCCTGAGGTGGGATGGGAGCAAGAGAGGAGCAATCAGCAGGAGGCAGAAAGAGCTGGTCCCAGGGCATGGAGAACCTTGCTTTCTATATCCTATGAAAGAGCTTAGAGTGCACGCTATGGTGGATAGAGAGCTGCTGGGAAGCTTAGGCAAAGGAATCACAGTTAAAGTTGTCACCTGGGTAGATGATTCTAGTAATCCATTTAAACAGATATGCTCCTATAGTTAGGAAGTCATTAGAGCAGCACCAAAAGAGGGTAATAAAGGTCCAATTTAGGATAGAAGCTGTAGGTTTGGAGGAGAGAAGATACTCTGAAAATATATAGGAAGTAAAAAACACAGTACTGGGCTATTCATTGTATATAGAAGGTAAGGGAACAAATGAATCCAGGGTGCTCCACTGGAGTGAATAGCAATGCCAACGAACATGACAGGAATACAGAGTCATTGTCTTAACTGATTTGCTGCCACAGAACATCAGGGAAATTATAGAATATTGATGAACAGCATGAGCTTTTGAGCCAAACGGGCTGAGCTCAAATTCCACCTCCATAGCCTATTTAGAACATAAGTTAACTTGGGTATGCTCCTCAATCCTTCTATGCCAATTTCCTCACCTATAAAAAGGAGGCGATAATGGTAGTGTCCATTTCGTGTATTTGCTGTGATGATTAAGTAAGTAAATATGTTTGATATACTTAGAATAGTTTCTGGGAAACAGCAAGCAATAAATAACAACGTATATATTTTCAACAATATAAATGAGAAGCACTCAAAGTGAGAAGATATAAGTGGTACAAAACCCAATCCCCAGGGAACACCGACATTCAAGGACACAGAGAGGAAGTGGGGCACAAGGCAGATCAAGGAGAGAAGGAAGGCAAGCTGAGAGGTATCAGAAAGTCCAAAGGAGAAAGGAGGAGAGTGTTTCAGGGAGGAGGAGTGAGCAAGTGTCACGTGCAGTTGCAAGATTAAGCAAAATACAAATAGTAAAGGATTTTAAAGGTAGCAGGTAGGTGTACAGTAAAATATAACTTCTCACACTCTTTTTTCAGATGAGGCACTGTTGTATTTTAAAATAAAAAATTATGACTACTACTCTCTAAATTATTATCAGTTCCATTTCTCCAAACCAGTAAAAGGCAAGAGAGCAAATGTGAGTTGAGACAATTGGCTAACTCTTTATGGAAAATAAAACAACTAAACTGAATCCTACATCACTCCTCATATCAAATTAAATCTCAGGTGTATAAAAGATTGATATGTAAATATGAGGCGAAAATATATAATAATAAGTGCAGGAACATTTTTGCAATCTAGGAGTAAAAAGGCACTTTCTCTAAACATGACAAAATGTTCAGACACTGTAAAGACAATGATTTCAACTTCTCTATACAAAAAAACCTCATAAAGAAACTTTTAAAAAATACACTAGAACTGGAAATAAATTCATGTTAAGACTTGCGATCATATGGCTAAGATCTCTAATATGGGAAAAAATTAACGAATTCATAAGAAAAATCCAAATGTCAGTAGAAAAAATGGACAAAGAACATGAGTGAGCAATTCACAAAAATGAAAGACAAATAAATAATAAATCTGAAAATATTTCCAATGTAAATTGAATGAATAAAGCAATTCTATCCATTACCATCTAGATAGGCAAAGGTTAGCAAGAGAAAACTATCTTCTAAAGTCAAGGCTATTAGAAAAAATAGTCACTAACATTCACTAGTATTAGACGTATATATTATTTAAACATTTTAGGGATCATTTATCAACGACAATTAAATTTAATTGCAAATATCAATTAACCCATCTCACAAAATACCTGACCAGTATGCTTTAGAAATGCCAAGGTAATGGGAAATTAGTGAGGAGTGAAAACTAGTTGCAGACCAGAAAATCAAAGGAATTGTGACAACTAAATACGGTTTAGTAACCTGGATTGGATTCTGGAACAACAGCAACAAAATACATTAGTAGAAGAAACATTCTACTGAAATCCAGAGCTTCATTAATAGTAATGTACCAATATCGGTGTCTTAGTTTGGCAACTATGCATAGTTTATTATATTATCATGCTAATACAAGATGTTAATATTAGAAGAAACTGGGTGAAGAGTGTATTATCTTTGCAACTTTTCTGTATATCTAAAATAGTCTCCAAATTAAACCTTTGTTTAAAAAATAAATTAACCAATAATTCCCTTTCTGAAAAATGTATCCAATAGAAATATTTTAACAAGTATGAAAATATATATACAAAAATACATACTATGCAGTAATTGTAATTTGAAGAAATCCAAATGTTGTAGAAAAGGGTATTAAATGATTAAGTGAGGCTGCAGCTATAAAATGGAACATTATGCATCCATTAGAAAGGATGTATACTAGAATTATAAATACTAGCAAGAAAGTTGCCTATGGTGTTTTGTTAAAAGAAAAAAGCAAGTTAGTATACAGAGAGAGTAGAAGATAGATAGAGAGATAGATAGATAGATATTAATAGATTAGATAGTGGTATAGTTTGGATCTGTGTCCCGCCCAATTCTGTAGTGGAATTGCAATCCCCAGTGTTAAAGGTGGGGCCTAGTAGGAGGTGACTGGATCATGGGAGTGGAGTTCTCGTGAATGGGTTGGCTCCATCCCCTGTGTGCTAATAGTGCGTGAGTTATCATGAGATCTGGTCATGTAAATGTCTGTAGCCCCTCCTCGCTCTGTCTCTTGCTCTTGCTCCTGCTCCTGTCATGTAAGGTGCCTGATCCCGCTCTGCCTTCTGCCATGAGCAAAAGCTCCCTGAGGCCTCCCCCGAAGCAGATGCTTCTATGCTTCCTGTACAGCCTGTGGAACTGTGGGCAAATTAAACCTTTTTTTAAAATAAATTACCAGTCTCAGGTATTTCTTTATAACAGTGCAAGAACTGACTAATACAGATAGATAGATGATGATAGATGATAGATAGATAGATAGATAGATAGAAACTTATTTATCACTAAAACATATGTGCATGTATGAATTATATATATGTATTATATGAAAAATCTGGAAAAATACATAAAATTGTTTTTTTGAGAGGTAGGAAAATGGATGACTTTAATTTTCCAAGTTTTTCAGTATCTATTATTTGAATTTTTTCCATTGAACAGTATCGCTTAGTTATCACATTGTACAACTGTACATATTTCTTTTTAAAATTGGTTTTGTGATGAAAAAAATAATGAACAATTAAAAATTGAAGCATGTTTGAGAGTCCCAGTTTGGGCATTGGCTAGCTATATATGTTTGTGCATGGGGCTTAATTTTTCTGGCCCCAATAACAGGAGGAAGTGGGATTTGATTGCTTCTTAAGATCTTTCCCATATGTAAAATTCTATTAGTCTATGGTTTTGAAGATTAGGTGATTCTTCCACTCTAACTGCAGAAATTTATGTATTTGCTCTCACAGTATCTTTGTTACGGGGTTATAAATGTTATCTTTTAGCAGACAGAGCAGGAGGTATGGGATATAAACAGGAACTATTAACTCATATACTCAAGGAAGTTCATGAAAGCAACTTGAGACTCTTACATTCAATTAATAATGTACATAGCAGGTTTGCTGGAAACACCTTAGGTTACTTGAAACGTTTATCTTTTAGAAAATAATTTAACCAAACGACTGGACCACATCAGCCTAAAAGACTACGTATACTCTTAGTGGTTAATGGACATTTCCAAGGCATCATGATTCAAACTTTCTTTAAACTCTTTTATGCACTTTAATGAGTTGTTCCTAGTCAACATTGAGCACACTCATTACCAAGGAGAATTCAAACACGTTCTTTCCCTTCCTAACAATTATATATTTTTCTATAATCTATTCAGTTATTGTAGGCAGTGTAGGTTTATCAATTACCTCTCCAAGCTGTCCATTATCTATTTTGAGAGTATAATTTGTTTCCCGCATAGAGTATGTGTTAGCAGCATGATGCGTTTTACATTTGTAATTAATTTTGAACTGACAAAGAAGGTAGGAAAAATTCTCCCATAAATAAAAGTAATGAATGCAAGTATTTAAACAAAAGGTCCTAGTAATTTCCAGCAACTTAAAAAGAAAGAAAAAAACTCAATCTGCTCTACCTTTTAAACTAAAAATACCAAGATATCTTTTGTTCCTTCTTCATGACACACTGGAGATTTTGAAATTCTAATACTAAAAAGGATAATAAATGACAGGTAGGCATACTACATTGAATCTGTGAATAAGAAACTGTTTACTTCTCAATAAAATTAATAATACCAGTTTAACTACACATGACTAATTGGCTAGTTCGCACAAAGTTTTATCGGAAAATCATTTTTGTAGACATAAATTCCTACCCATGATGAAACTAAATATTTTGCTACTTGTAGCACTTTAAAATGATAGAGAGCTTGAAATTAAATTACACTAAATGCCTTTATATTTATTCAGCATTAAACCTTATTTTCCTTACTGTCATTCTGCCAGCGTGATATCATCGGAGTTGAAGAGGGATGCTAATGCTATTTATATTACACTGCGCTGTCCTCTAATTGACCTTGTTTGTGCAATGGAATGGCTGCTTTTCTCAAGCTGCCAGCCCTTTATTGCAGCATTTTGACCATGCACTAGTGACTCTTTGTGCTGCTGCTGAGTTCAAGAATCAATACTGGATTCCCCACAGCCAATAAAGGCAGCTGACAGCATGAATTAACTGAGTGTGGCCAGTTGCATGGAGGGCCATTGTCTTTAAGGAAAATCTGGACGTGATTACCAGCCTCCATCTCTGAGTGAAGGTTTTAATGCAAAGTGCGAGGTTGCTGTAATTTAATTTTGGCCTGCTGCTCTGACACACTCCCCTTTGCCACTGCTTCATGGTATCCAAGCTATTAATGGCTGCAAACCAAAACACATATGGAGACAAAGGCAAATACTCACAGTCATACAATAGCAGCAGTTTCACCTGACTTGACCATTCTTTCCTGATAGTATTCTTATAGCAGATTCTGTTTCTTCAAGGCAGTCTTCCTGCTATAGGAATAAATCATACCAAAGTTAAAAATTAAATGTACTATGACCTATACATAACTGAAGCTTTCTATGTGGCAGAGTTGAAAAATCTGCACAAAGAACTCATTGCCTTTGATTAGACTGTCAAAATTGTGGAAAAATGCATTTACACTTCCTTATCTCCCACACTTTGCAAGATGATTTCCACCCCCTCTACTCCACGGAACATATTTTCCCCTGAAACAAAATCCAATTGATTCTATTCAGTCTTTATCTTCTCAATAGCATTTGATACTGAACACTTTCTTCTTCACAAAACATTCACATTTCTTGGGTTCTGGTTCCTGTGATCCTGTCTTCTCAGTGTTGGTGTTCCTTGCATTTTATCCTAGGCCTTCTTTTTGTCTCACTTTAATTTGCCCTCTTCCATGTAAAACCTCATTCTTTTTCTTACCTGCAATTATTATTATTATTATTTTCTTTTTTGAGACAGAGTCTTGCTCTGTCGCCCAGGCTGGAGTGCAGTGGCACGATCTCTGCTCACTGCAAACTCTGCCTCCTGGGTTCACGCCATTCTCCTGCCTCAGCCTCCCTGGTAAATGGGACTACAGGAGCCCGCTACCACGCCTGGCTAATTTTTTTGTGTATTTTTAGTAGAGACTGGGTTTCACCGTGTTAGCCAGGATGGTCTCGATCTCCTGACCTTGTGATCCGCCCACCTCAGGTGTGAGCCACCACCCCTGGCCCATACCTGCAATTATTTTTAATTGCCATATATTGACTCCCAAATCTTTATCTCCAGCTCAGATCCACTAATAAGTTTGGCTGTCCCATCAGTGTTTTGAGCTCCACATACCTCAAACTGAATGCATCATCTCCTGTTGTGTTTTCCACTTCAGTAAATTGCCATCTGTTACATACACAGGAACATGGACCTTACCTTTGAATCATCTCTTTTCTTTACTCTCCATACCCATCACTTCTCAAGTCTTATTAATCTACTGCTTAGTCTCTCCGTTTATCCATCCACTAATCTCCATCATTTCTCCTGCCCTAACACTAGTCAGGAACTCCATGTCTTCTTGCCTTCGAGGCCTTCATAACCAGATCCCAGCCTTGGCCCTGCCTCCACCACTGAAATCTCCACCCTGAAACTAACCTTGTCTTTCTAAAAATAAAATCTATTCACTTTCCTTTTCTGCTTAACAACATTTCAACTACTTCACACTATGACTTTACCTCTTCAGCTTTACATTTTACAGTGTTTTCTCTTTTCCTCCTTCCCAATGACATACATATTTGTTCTGCTGCCACTAACTGAGTGATTTTAATACAAGAACATGGACCACAGCAGAGACTTAGTTTGTAACTGGAACAAAGGAAAGCGCCTATCAGACACTTGACTGCAATCACGATGCTCTGTGAGGTGCAGCTACTGCCTAAGCTTCCACAAGTATGTTAGACAAAAGAAAAATCCACAGAATAACAAAGTGGGATTTATGTAAGCCTTTAAAAGGGGAAATGACATGTCATTTCTTTCTTTATCAAAAGACCTATATTTCTGAGAGAATTTTGGTATTGAAAACATCAGTTCTGTTTATAACAGGCAATGTTCTTCGTTGAAATTAATTCAAGCAGAGTTATTCAAGGGACAGTGTATTATATACAAACCATTTAACTTGAGCTTTAAAACGATTTTTCATGTCTGAGAATTATCAAGAAGATACCAGTTTGGATCAACACTTTCCATAAACTGGAACAAAACCTGTGGTTTTAAAGGCTCTTATCTTAAATGCAAGTAATTTGGGAGACTCTTAAAGGCACATTGTCTGATCTATTCCTATTCTCACATTTTGTTGCTACCATTAATTTTTTAGAAATATTTTATTATATTTTCATTGTTCCCAAAATGAACATCAGGGCCATAAAAACAAGAATTAAAATATATAATTATTACATTCCCACTTCTGGAAAGGCTGAAATGATGATAGTCATGCTACAGCTACCTCAGCTGATTCTTTGACTGCGTAGACATAAGCTAAAACATAGGTGTGTTCAGCTTCAAATCATCATGTGGTGGTCCTCCTTGGATCCCTGAAGCAAAGATGTGTGTTGCTCCCCTATCTTTTCTCCCTACCAGTTCTCTCCTTTTTCATAGCTTCCCCGGCCAGAGAATCTTCAAGGATTTACAGCTTGGCAGCTCATCATCATTTGAGTGGTCTGCTGACAGTAAAAGAGAGAGGTAAAAAGGAAGCACACACAATTCCCTGTCCTTCTGCCTGCATCACAAAGTCATAGCTTGGAGGAAGATTCTAAGGCTACCCCCATAGAGCTGAGGTTGCTGCTCATTATAATGTATGACGAGACGTTGAGCAGGGGTGGGAGGGCCACTTGGCAACGCATAGATACATTCACTTTGCCATCAGTAGAAGAGGAAACCAGCCCAAGGAGCCCAAGGAGGAATCACCAAGTACATACGCAACAAGCCAAAACCTAAGCCCACCCTCGCCTATGCTGTTTGGAGCCTGGGAGTATTGAAGTGTGGCAACTAGCTCCTGACAACAGCACTGAGAAAAGAACATGGAGATGAAGGAGACAAGGTCTTGCTCTCTCTCTACTCACAAAGACAGATTTGTGTGGCCATCCCCAAGACTTCAAAGTGATTAAACCGATTAAGTATCTTTGCCATTGATCTATCTTACCTAAAACAATTCTTCTGAGTAGCAAGATAATTTTTACCTAGTTTCCTTCATCAAAAGCAACATTCTCCAGATGAGATCTGCCTAAAAATATATTTCATATGGTCAGCATATGTTCTACCTTCCTGAAATAACCCTACATTTTTAACAACTGTTGAGGCCTGGTCTCCCAGCCTGCTAAGAGAGCAATAGCACCTCACTTCCTTAACACTACAGGTTTGGATGGGGCATGGGAGAAGTGGTGAGCCATTCATCAAAGTCCTCACTATGGGCATGCCTTCAAGACTTGCTGTATACCCAAACCTGAAACTATGTCTCCCCATTCTCTTTTTGACAATATGCAAAAGTCCTCTTTCATTATTTGTTTATCTGTTCCCCACCCTTGTCCCCACCCTAAAAGTGATGTTTCTATTAATACACCAATTTCACTGCTTTTTATCTTTCAGTCCAAGCCGCCGAGTCAATCATCTGGCCACAGCAAAAGACCAGGGAGCCTTCTGGATGTTCTTGATATATGAGAAGCCTACATGGCATCAGCTGGGAAAACTGCAGTCAACATTGGAATAATCAAAAGTGACCACATGCAATAATAGTCTGTGTGACAGTGAAGAGGGGACACCAGGAAGTAGGTGTTCTATATGACAGAGGATCAATACTCCTGTTGAGGAGATAAGATAGATTCCAAATGGAAAATAAACTCGTGGAGAATACGAACAGGAAGACAAGAGAAGGGGGGGAAGTGAGACAAGCCTGCAGGAAACAACACAACAAAGGTAGTGTGGGGGTGTGTGCAAGGCCCACAGCTTACTGGCTGATGAAAACTGACTGCATGAGAGTGTGGGATAGGACAGTCAATACGAATTTGCTTCCATGACAAGGAAAGAGGACAATGCGCACATTTAGAAGCTTGAGCTGCACAAATTAGCTAGGATCCTCTACATTCTAATTTAACAGGCTTGCAGAAAAATTTCATCATTTGTAACATGTGTTGACAGCCTCAAAAACTTGATTTTGTTTAGCAAGGCCTAGTTTTTAGTAAGAAAACAAGGACAACCAATATTTCATTTCTTTTGAAAATATATTTCAATGCAAAGGGAGATGGATAGAGGTAAACCTAATTTGCATTATTTAGTTCAAAAGAAATGTTGCTTTGATGCCACTGTGTATATTTGCAGCGCTTCCTTTCTCCCTTGGGAGCTGGTGTGTATTAACATTCCATTCCTCTTTTTCATTATTGCTATCACATAAATTAAAACACACACACACACACACACACACACACACACACACACACACAGGATTATCTGATAAAGCCGTAACAGCAACCTTCAATATGAGAACTTCCTCCAAAAATTCAATGCTACACATAAATAAAACTACGCAGGCAAATGTTAAATAAAATTTCATTCCATTAAAAAAAGAGAAGACATTGGAATTTCCTTATTCTCTGTTTCTATTGTGGGTTGCGTGAATCTATGTTTTCAAGGTGTCACACTATTCCGTAGTCAGGCCTGGGGATATTTCAGACCTCATGCAAATGATGAAACATTGTGTTATCTACAGCATCATCTTGATTCTGTCCTTTTATTCTTTATAAGTGAACGTCTCAATGCTTTGTTGTTCCTATGCCAGGGGAGTAGTGGAGCATTTCATTTTCCAATGGCTTGTGAAAACACAGGGGGAGGATTTTTCTCCCTACCCCTGAAAGCCTAGGTGGATATTAGAAGTCAAGGGCTGTGATCTTCCTAAAGAAACAGCTTTATAAACCTCTAGCTATTCCTGCAATGCAGCAGATGTGTGGGCTGCTGCCAAGCTCCAGCTCACTCTGGAAAATGCTGACATGAGGGCTGCAACTCTGCAAGGAATGAAGGAATGTTTACACAGAGCCCTTAGGGTCGATCAGATGTTCTCCTTGGAGCGCCCTTCCAGCCCTTCCAGCGTATATCTTCCTCCCTGCACCTCCATGTTGCTTACATTCTCTTGCTTTCCTGATCTTGCTTTCTCTGCCTTGATTATGAACTCCATGAGGGCAGGTCGGTGTGTGCCTCTCACAGTGATCACAGAGCTGGGCACAAAGACAGAACTCTTCAACTATTTGCTGGGTGAATAAATGGAATAAATAGCCTTGAAGAAGCGTCTTAAAGGAAAACCACTTCCTGAATTTGCCAGGTAGCCCTGTGTCCCTAAAGGAGGACATAAAATTGAGAACAGCCACTTTCCCATCTGCCTAGAATGGAAGAAAAGCCAGTGTGCGCATGTTTCTCTGATGCTGGGCTCCTTCATGGCTTCCTGCAAACCATTTGGAGCACTCAGCCTATGTTTCTCAACACAGCTCTCAGTTGCATGCTGCCCTGTGCTGGTCTTTGTTTCCTGACCAGAATTCCTTTGCTGCTAACGATAAATCTTAGCAGTCATGTGAGCAGCTTGTACATCTCTCATCCTAACCACTGAGTGCAATGCTGCTTACCAAGCTGAAATCACAGTTGAGCTTTTTCCTCTTGACCCTGTTATTTTAATATTTGGTGTGTAATCAAAAGTAGAGACGATACCTGGATTATTACAGCTCCCCTCACTCCAGGCCTGATATAAATGGCCTGGGGAGACTGTGTGCCCCTCCTACTATTCCCTTCCTCCTGCTTCCCCAGCGACCGCCTGCCCAGCTGAAAATGTGACAATGCTTGATTCATGGATGAGTCGTTCTAACGAATAGGGCTTTTGCTGTGGTCTGCACATCTGCTGTATCCTAAGAAGAGCCCATGTTTTATCAAGTCTTTCCCTTAGGAAGAGCACAAACCACTTTATGCACAATCATCTCTTCATTCAGCCCTGTCACTTGGGAAGTGAAGACCACAGGGAGCCTTAGATGAAGAGGCTGTAATAACTAACTAAAAATCTGGCTGGTACGTTGAGGGTTACTCCGTCCTCCAACAGAACATGCCATATGCTCCTCTGTAAGCACAAGCGACTGAATCCTTGAATTTATTCTTTATCTGAAAGATAGTTAAAATGAGTTGTCAAACACTTTTGGTTCAGTATCATATTCAAGGCTCCTTTTCTTTTTTTCAAATGCTGTTTGGGTAATTAGGACATTCTTAAGTATCTTTAATCTACTTATCTATTGAATAATTTTCAAATTTAACTGTCAGAGCCAATCAAGGAAGATATCTAATATAGAAATGCCTTCAATCATTAAACTATGCATTTAATCCCCAGAGCATTTTAGATAAACATTTTTGTGTGGGGCAGGTGAACAATGATGACAGTTCTCCCTATGTGAACAAACGTGAACATGTATGCATATACACTGATGTGCACACATGTGCATGCACACAAAAATACTTCTAACTTTCTGAAAATTGCTGCAAACTGTTATGTCACAGGCTACAGTGTATGTAAACTGAGAATAACATTCTTTGTGGTTTAATAACGAATTAAATGAAAAGAATCAGTTTTCTTTTTGCCCAAACCCCAGCCTCTGTTTGTTCATCCAGTGTGGGTTTGCAATGACCCCTGCTTCCCAAAGTCTTAATTATGTAATCTCATTCTCTGTGAACCACCTGTGAGGACCTCACCATGGGGACGATAAGACTTTGTGGGAAGTGTCAAGCGTGTTTAAAGAGGAAAATTATTTTTCACTCCTTTGAGGCTATCAAAGATAGAAAAGGAGTGCTTTTCTGTGTTTTAATGCATGATCCTGGAGATAATTCACTTAGCCAAATAAGGAAGCTTTTCTGTGATTTGACTTCTGTGTGTGCTTGTTGTTCACTTGAACCCAACCACCTGCTGTTATATACAAATTAGTAACATGGGATGTTTTGTTCCATTCCTTAATTCATCAAATCCCATCATGATTCCTGAAAAAATAAATATTCTAAGAAAAAATTTAGAAAATGTCTGCTTACCTCTCTTTTATTGAATAGAGAACAACAAAAGACTTAGCATGAACAAGGGACTTGCAAATGAAAATGCGGCTTTATAATAAGTTATTCACAATCTGGGTAACAAAATGCACCCCAGATGAAATTTATTGTTTAGAAAAGTGGATATTTTAATTAATGCTTTGAACTCAAATTACATAAGCATTTCCAGGCACTTTATCTAGACACCTGGAAAGGCTTTTGGAGTCCGTAAAATTTATTTTCCTTCACTTCTAAACATCATTTATTTTTCTCATCTATACCTTTAAAGGGAAAAGGAAACAAATAAACAAAAATAAAAATTACTAAAGGAAGAACGTAACAAATGAGTCCCTGAACAGGAATGGCTATGGAAAGCAACCCTTCATAGTTACTTACTTTCTTTTCTTGTGTGAAAAACAAAAACAAGTTGAAGATCTTTTCACTTGAATGCTACAAAACGACTTGTATTCTCAAAATTATCAAAATGATTTTGTGTTCTCAGAAGTATCAAACAATTCATAGAAAAATTAGAACTACTAACCTGCTGGTAATGATTATCTTAAGGAGTGAAAAAGAGACAACTAAGAGGAAACTGTTCTATTAAAAATGTCAGTGTGGAAGAAACAGGAGACCAAAATGGCCTGTATGTCTTACAGCCAGATTTTTTAAATAATAATTTAGCAACCTTGATCTCTAGAGTTTTGCCTTTTTATTCTAAATGCATTGTATGTATTTTCATTGAATCTTCCTTTTTCATAAGGCTTAAGTTAAATTTCTTATATAAAGCTACTGAACTGTACAAATGACATTTGTTTGATTAATGTCTCTCACAGGCAGGGACTCTGTGACCTCTGCATATTTCTGTCAGGTATCATTTAGGTTACAGTTAAGTTTGGATTAGGATCAAGGAGAGACTCAATTTCACTGTGACGATGAGTCCCATTTGCAGATAATTAGTATGAACTAATTTTTTATAAGTATGGGATGCCATGATAAAAAGGGGAGAAAGAACCATAGAAGTGACTACACAGAGCAGATTTTATTTATAAAATAAAATACATTTTCAATAATTCTCTGTCATACTCACCTATTTGACATTTATTTATTTCATTATTTACCATATTGTATGTTTTCAGTTACCCATATTAAACCAATTTAGATTATTGTTGGAGAAAACTGGGTTAATAATTTAGATTACCACAATTATTATTTCCCAAATATAATATATTCAATTAGCAGCTAATATAGACAGTTATAGTAAAATTATAATTATAATCTCTCCTTTACTTATTAGGAATGTATTTAGCTGCAAGTAACAAAGCATTCAACTACATTCAACTATAATATTTTAACGAAATAGTTTTGTTCCACGCAAAAAAATAGAAGTCAAAAGATAAGCTGTTTTTGGTGTGTCTTCAGCAGCTCCATGGTGCCAGGCCCAACATCTCTGTTCATCAACTTACAGTCACAAAACAGCTGCACAGCTCCAGGTACTACATCTGCATTTAAAACAGGAAAAGAGGTGGAAAGTGATAGCCAGACATACCTGGGTGTTTTAATCAGAAAGAGAAAAGCTTTTTTGGAAACAATGTTAGTAGACTCCTTAAATTCCATTGGCAGGACTGAGATGTGCAGCCACCCCTTATGCCATAAAGACTGAGAAGGCAAAGAAAATAATTATCAGCACTGGCTTTGACCAATTGTGATCCAAATCAGATCCAGGGTGGCAAAGTACATTATCATTTTGAACAAATGTGAGGCTCTGTTAGAAAGGAAGAAGGGAGAAAGGATGTTGAGCAAGCAATAAAATTGCCTGTCCTACATTCATAAATAAAAATCAGTGATTCACTCACTCATTGCCAAAATCTGCAACCTGGCACGCAGGCTCCAATCTTCAAATTCAAAGTACTTATCACACTGACAAGTCAAGCACATCATCTTGGCATGGAAAGAAGAGTGCTTCCTACTGATTTCCATGGGGTCCTTAATATTTATCATAAGAACTGAGACTACATGACAGCAAAACTTAACTGATGTAAAGCTTTCTTATTGTTCTGCCATCATTTGTAAAGAGCAATAAGGTGTAAAACAATAAAGTGCAGATTATTTGCTTTGCTGTATAGTGCCCAGGTCGTTGTCAATGGCTGTTAATCGAGTTGACAGTACTTAATGGGAAATTCATAGACACTGCATAAGACAAATCTGGGCTTGCATCTAATTTCTTCTCTTCCTTTCTACCTGATTGCTGGTAGTTACTCATCCTCTTTCTTCCTCATTTTTCTTGCCTGTGCATGAGCATAATCATCCCTAACTTGTACCAAAGCCTTGAGGATGGAATGGATAAGGTAGATGAGCATTCAGGATGCATCCTGGTGTACCCTTCTGTTTCTCTCCCTCAAAATGGAACTTACCATGTGAGCCAACCGAGAACTAAGGAGAACTCCTGTCTCTCATGGGATTTCAGTGCTGGTTTTCAATCTTTTCTGTAAGCATACAGATAAATACCTTCATTTCCAATGTTACAAAAACACTTTTCTTTTACTGAGATAAAGAATTGATTGAAACCCTTCCAAGTTTAAATCCATTGTCCTAGAAAGTAGAAAACAGCCTTGACAATTCTTATAATTTAGAGTTTGGAAGTTTATAAAAACATACATGTCAGTCGCCAGAGATGAAGGAGGGGAAGTGAGTTACCGTAAAAGAGAAGGTGAGCAGGTTCTTAAATTGCAGTCATCTTTCCAGGCTGTGTAAGATCTTTCTGTTCTGACATTTTCAGCCCTCATTAAAGCCGCCAATCTCTCCCTTCTCTCGTCTCTTTCTTTCTCTGAGCTTATTTTATATCCAATCTAACTTATCAGTTTTTCAATGCTTTATATATGTTATTTGCTTTCTCTGCTTCAAAAGTGGATACTAATAACACCTTTTTCAGTGGAATTCTGTGGAGGAGAGAGGGGAATAATGAGATAATGCAGGTAAAAGTGCCTAGCACAGTGCTGGACTCATTTTCAGTCCTTCATATGTACGTGTGTGTGTGTGTGTGTGTGTGTGTGTGTGTGTGTGTGTGTGTGTTTGCTGACTACTTACTCATCAGAACTTTTCAGAGTAATTTTCATCATTCTTTGAATAGTTTTTGGGTTGCTATAAATTTCCAACTTTTTCCATTTTATTCATTATAGTCTTTCAGAAATCTTCCCGAGGGATATAAGGTACCAACAGATGCTCTGCCTACACTGAATAAACATTTCTAAACCATTACATTTATTTTTAAAATCTTTTTTTATCTATCTGTAAAATTTTGTCTACAACAAAGACTGCTAAAGTTAAATCAATGGGGAATAGACTTGATGTGACTTTTGTCTGGAAATACCTCCTAAAAACAGCAAAATCCACTTCTCTACAGGAAAGTTGTGATGAAAAGACTTGCAGGGCAGAACTGATTCTCATATTAAAAAACTAACACCCTGCATGCACCAGTAATTCCTTCCCAAACATTCATTTTGTGATGGGTAGACACGGTCTTAATGGCAAGTTAAAACTGTATTTGAGGGATTGTTTTTGAAAATTGGAGGCACATTAGGCATGAATCTCATTTATGTAGAACTAGAAAGAAGAGCTACGCTACTTACAAAGCATTAGAACAAAATGCGTATCATAAATAAAATAAAACGTCAGACTTAGGGTTTTATGGCTAAATTGATTATGATGATTTGGGTACCTTTTCTTTCCTGTTCTGAAAAATATTTAAGTAATAAAGTTTTAATTGCTATGTGTACCAATTAAGAGTTCTAGGCAAAACCTTTCCAAGCAAATAATAAATGATTCAAAGCTATAAATAAAATGAAAATAGGCTAAAATAGCAATGATAGACTGTACATACAAATGAGCACACTGGGGGCTTCCCTGAAGAAGAAAAGAAAACCCCCCTTTTTTTTTTACCATCATCACTTTTTTATGCAGCAAGGGAAAAGGCAGCGTTAGCAAACAAAAATTGCTTTTCACTTTGCCAACAAGATAAATAGAATGAAATTTCAATGAAAATGACTGGAAAAATGCATGATTGATACTAAATTTGCAAAAATTCCAAAGATATGGGTACAGTTTGTCATAAAAATGATGTCAAAATCTTTTTGTTTTGTCAGAAAAATTATGCAAAGAAAAAAATTGCCAATTTTCCTCCTCCAGCTCTAGTCCTTGCCTGTTCTAGAATGTGTTTGCTTTTTGAAGAAAAGAGACAGGAGTATTTTCACTTTCAAATCTTTTATTTTACTAATCACTAAGAACATGTAGCAGATATGTTTCTGTGGGAGCTTTCATGAAGATAATGGGCCTGCAGCTGTCCCTCACCTCATCAGGGGTGCACCAAGGGAGAAACTGCACATGAAAGCCCTTTGCAAACTTCAAAATGGCCCCAGAATGTTTGTTATCCTTATTAGCTCAACGTTGAGTTAGATGCATTCAAATACTGTTTGTGGGACAGAAAATGGTATTCTAAACTCTGAATCAAAGGGAAATTAGATATCCTCAGAAGTGAGGATGCAAGATAAGAAAAACAAACATGACTTGACTAAGATTTGTAGATTAGGTCTATATTCAGTCCTTATCTGTTATAACAACAGTAACTATTTTTTTAATAAATCAAAAGAGCATAGACTGTAGTATGCCTGAAACTTCTCTAAATGCCCAGCCCTTAAAATGTAGAAAGTCTAGCATAGGAAGTCTATAAAAACATTTTCAATAAATGAATTAATGTCTACTAATGAAACAGGCATAAGACTGGATTCTTTACTTGCAGTATCTTATTTATTCCTTACTTTAAAATATCAAATAAGCTTGATGCTCAATTTTTTATTTAAAAATCCCTGAAACTTGCAAAGGTGCTGGCTAATGTGCCAGGCACTGTTCTAATTATTTCACATAATTGTATCATTTAACTTTCACTGCAATTCCATAAGGTAAACGCTAATATTCTCATTAAATGACAAGAAAACTGACACTGAAAGAAGTAAAACTACTTGCCCAACAAAGAGGCTCACTAAACAAGATTTTAATCCTAGCAGTCTGCCCTCAGAGACCTCACCCTTAATGTTAATACTATGCTGCTTGCCCTGTTGCACACACAGCAAGAATGTGGTAGAAACAGGATGCTGTGTTATATACAACCCTGCTTGACTCCAAAGCATGATTTCTTTCCATCCTATCTCCAGAAGAGCATTTCAAAAAATTCCTCAAAAAGAATGTTGGAGCAAAAGAAAGTTACAGGATTGGGAAATCTCTGTAGAAAAAAAACTGAAGTTCATAAGCTCAGGGGTCAGTTTTATTAAAGGTGCCAAGGAGCCAAACAGGCAAACAGGGTTGACATGAAGGAAGTTTACCAGACCCAGAAGAGGGTCTTCATTCCATTATTTAGGAGCAGATGACATTGAACTCATTAATGCAATTGGTCCTTAAGAGACAATCAAGTACAAGGGCAAAACAAATGTTTTACAACTCAATTTTTATACCAATGTAAGCTAGATATATGAAGCCAGAAAGATGTCACTGTTAGAGAAGGCAGTGTGGTTTAATTCTGGTATAGGAACTATTAGCTATATTTGAAAATCATATATAGCATGTCTTGTTTGGCAGGAAAGAGCATGTGATGTTCAGTTTTGTTTAATTTAAAGACCCTTCTGTAAATCAACTATAATCTTCAGTTGGGCCATAGTGTTGCCTTCTTTTAAAAAATTAAATAAATACAGCTTGCACTAGAGCAAAGGTCATTAAAAATTCAATCATTGTGTTTTCAAATTAGAAATGAAGTTCTTCTTTAAAGAATCAAAAAATCATAACAATGAAAGGGACTTCAGAAACACAATTAACTCAACCCAGTGTCTTTACACCCTATTTCCTCTAAACTTCTTTGAACTAGTTCCACTGCAAACTCCTTCAGTCAACTAGTCCATTGCATACTCATTGTAACAATAATATTTGTGAATAATACTATGTGCCAGGTACAGCATTACTTGAAATGAAAATAAGAGGAGTACAAAACCACATGTATACTTTTTACATGATTCACATATCCTTAAAATTTTACCCAAATGCTTCATTTTCTGTGTGACAGATAGATAGATTAGATAGACAGATTAGATAGATGATAGATGATAGATAGATAGATAGATAGATAGATAGATAGATAGATAGATGATAGATAGATAGATAGATAGATGATAGATAGATAGATAAGAGACAGTAGGTAAGTAGGTAGATAGGTAGGTAGGTAGGAAGGTAGGTAGGTAGCTGGATTTCCACCACCTTTCTTTGTCTGTTATGACATTGACAAACTTGAAGAAAATCATCTCTTTTTTTCACCATTGAGACATTCTTCATTTTGGGTTTGCCTCATGTTTCCTCACGAATAACTTCAGTTTACGCATTCCAGGCTGGAACGATACGTAAGTGATGTTGTGTCCTTCTCAAGTGTTCATACCTGGAGGCCCATGAAGTCACGTTCCCTTCATTGGTGATATTAGTTTGTATCACACAGTCAAGATTTGTACTATTTCACCACTATATAATTACTATTAGGTAAAAACTATGTAGAATAGAATTATAAAAAACTATGTAATTTATATGGCTATATTATAAAAACTATGTGCAAAGTCTGTAATTATATATAACTATCATATTCTATATATACCAACCACATAGTTACTATTATATCAGTACTACTTTTTATCTTACAACTATAAGAAATCTGTGGGGACACACTTTAATGCCATGCAAATATCTTGCTCTTCATCAAAATTTCTCTCTGGATTGATGTTTCTTTTTCAATCTAATCCTTAGTATGAGGTTGCAAAATGTTGACTTTCTAATTGCAGTACTTTCTCCATATTTACCAGCAGGCACTTGGGATTCTGCTGTAGGCAAGAGAGCTCCCTTTTTTCCCACTTATTTATTTATCTCTGTTTTTGGCAAGGATTCACAAATTTTTATTTTTTCAATAATTTATTACTCTATCTAATTGTCTTGGTGCTCAGATTGTCTTAGATGTGGCCAGTGGGAACCCCTTCAAGCTGTTTCTGTGTCTGTGTCTGTGTAATATGTCTCATGTCTCTTTTTTTTTTTTTTTTTTTTTAGCATTTTCTCACTTTCTGGAACAACAAGGTATTCTCAGCTCGCCTTGTGTCTACCCTGCTTCACCTACGGAATCAGCATTTTGTTGAGGAGTCCTAATTCCTTTCTGTAGGGAATAGTATTAGAGACCAGGATCTAGTTGCGAGTATGATAAACTTTATTTTCAGTGGTTTATCATTCCTTAATGTAGAATTAAAAGAAATAGAGCTGTCAGGAGTCTTCCACCAATTAGACCATGAACTCTTTCCCATGTGTGTGGGATTTTAGTGAGACCTTGAAGAAGCTATAGGAGGGTAAAGAAAGGGGAAGTAACGGAAATGGGAAAACAATAAAGAGCTCTCTGAATCCCACTCCTGACTTTTTCAGGAAAAATCTCACCTCTAAACATCAAAAAGTCATTTTATAAGTCCTAAGCTAAATGTTTTATGAAGAAATTTCATCCCAGTTTGCTTTTGTTCTATAATTTTTATTATCATTTCTTAATGTTTACCCAGTGAAGACTAGTTCTATAAGATCCACTTTATAAAAATAAAAAAAAAGCATTACGGTCAAATAGGTTTTGGCAATGATGCTTACCAAAACCCCCTACATAAATTCACAGCACACATTAGCGAGTTTTAAAGGCACTGATAAATCCTGCATTAGAGACACAAGTGGTTAACTTTAATCCAATATTTCCACGCTTACTTGAATCTCCCTAATAACATCTGTCATCATCCTTCAGAGCATTATTTGGAAATGCTAATTTGGATATTTGAAGGTAGTAGTAAGTTGCCTTTAAAGTAATTCTCTTCCATCATTTAATCTTACACAACCCACAGAGCATCTCTCTATTATAGCTTTCAGTAAATTGCTTTGTAACCAGTTATTTGCTTATCAAACAGTTCTATTTGACAGAAACATCCTAAAAAACAGAAATTTGTTATTTGCCTTTTTTTTTTTTTTTTTTTTGAGACAGGGTCTCACTCCGTCACCCAGGCAGGAGTGCAGTGGTGCAATCTTGGCTCACCACAGCCTCAACCTCCCAGGCTCAGGTGATCCTCCCTCCTCAGCCCCTAAATAGCACCACAATGCCTGGCTAAATTGTTTGTATTTTTTTGTTGAGGCAGGGTTTTGCCATGTTTCCCAGGCTTGTTTCAAACCTTGAGCTCAAACAATCCATCCTCCTTGGCCTCCCAAAGTGCTGGGATTACAGGAGTGAGCCACCATGCCCAGCCTTATTTGCCATTTTTGCTACAGTATTTGGTATTTAGCAGGCATTCAAAAAATGTGGTTAAATTAAAATATTAAATTTCCTAAAAGATAACAAATTCTTTTGAAATTTTACCCTAGTTCAGGGGTTGCTCTTCCCCTACCTCTATCCTCCTGAAACAGCCACAGTTACTCTCCTTCATCCTTAAAGAATAGATGCCCATTTTGGAAAGCAAAGCAAAATAAAAAATTTAGTATTGAGAGTTCATTTAGCCACTTGGAACAATGACATTTTAAGTGATAGGCATGGCCTCCACCTCCATGTGGCCCATGACTAGATCGAACCCAGTGTACACAGCAATTTGTTCATCACTCCCTGTGTCCTTCCATGCGCTTCTAGGTGCTGCAGTTTCAGTGGTAAATAAGACAGACAGGATTCCTTTTCTCATGGAGCTAACATTCTAGTGGGTGAAAACAAAAAGGAAACGAGTAAAGAAACAAACAAGAAAAACCTACAGAGCCCTAAGCACTTTGAAGACAATAAAACAACCTAATAAGCTAATAAGTAGAGCGAGTGGGGCTAAAGCTTCAAGGATGAGAAGAAGCCAACACTTTGAAAATCTGGGAGCTGAGAATCTCAAGAAAAGAGGCCAGTAAGTGCAAAGGCCCTGAGGCAGGAAGTGAGTGGAGAGCACAGCACCACAAGTGGCCAATGAATCACAGGCATCATATGATATTCCATGACTGTGCTGCAGGGAGAGGCTATTCTTAGCAGCAACCTGTGAGAGAGGCATGGGATGAGAGATTAAATGATAAAGAAAGATCTAAGAGCTATGATCAGCCATAAATAAATTCAGCAAGGTTTTAAAGGCACGTGATGGGTGATAATGTACAGGACCTAAGCGAGCGATGCAGTGGGAAAACTGCCACTGCCTCAGCTGCTTGAGGCTCTAAATCTCCTTGTGCCTCTCCTTTCACTTTTCTCTTTGTGTCTGTGTCTCCTATGAATGTCCTTCCTTCTGGGTTTGCCTCCTCCAACCCACCAGCTGGCCGGGTCTCTCTCTTCTATTTTTGTTCTTTCTTCTCTCTTCGCCTTTGCTTATTTTTTCTGTGGGTCTCAGCTTCCGCTTTAACTTGGCTTTTTCACTCATGTTAATTTATTTGACAAATCTTCACTAAATCACTTCTATAGACAGTCACTCTTCTGAGTACCTGAAGAAGATGCTAAGATGAATTAGCTTTAGTGGGCCCTGCCTTCAAGGAACTTGTTGGTTTCTATGAGAGACAGATTAGCACGATTGCAATGCAGTCTGTGCTATATAGAGGCATATATTCACTGCTGGCCTCTTACCACCATAGCTCTTTCTCTCTTTGCCTTAAGCAATCGTAACATAGCAAGAGTCACTTGATAGTCCTGCTTTTAGATCTCTGCCCTGAATCTATTTTACATACTGTCTTAAAATCAATCTCCCTGAAACACTGCTGTTGTAATTTTCTAAGTCAAAGTATGCCTCCAAAAATAAAAACTAAAGGCAATGTGCGCCCCTGGATACGATCCTGGAACAGAAAAAGAGTATATCAGTAAAAAGAAAGGAAAAGAAAAGAAACTGAGAAAGAAAGGGAAGAGAGAGAGAGAAAGGAAAAAGAAAGGAAGAAAGAAACAAAAAGAAAAGAAAGAAAGAAAAAGAAAGAAAGAAAGAAGAAAGAAAGAAAAAGAAAGAAAGAGCAAGAAAATGTGAAAATCAAAGTGGTCTGCAGATTAGTGAATGATATTGAACAAATGCCCACTTCCTAACCTTCATTCATTGTCCTATGATTTCATAACATGTTAACATAAGGAGAAGCAAGGTCAGAAGTAAGCAAGAACAGTCTGCATGATTTTTGTAACTTTTCCATATATCTAATATTTATTGAAAATATTAAATATTAGTTAACATTGGATTTTAAAATAAGAAAGAACACCTATCATTTTAAAATGTTCAGGGACAGAAGAAAACAACATATTGTTTTTAGGGGCATCATTCTTATAGCAGAAAACCTAAAAGAACCCAAAGGTCAAACAGAAAATGTCAACCAAAAAAGTATTCATACAATAGAATTCAGTGCAGCAGTGAAAATGAGTGGCCTGCACCTTCATCCGTCAACACAGATGGATCTCATCGATGGCTTAGAGCCAAAGAAGCAAACAAGGGAAATGCATATGGTGTGAGCTCCTTTATCTCAAGTCCAAGAGCAGGCAAAACTACATAAAATACCATGTAGAGACATGTCCATGAGTGGTAGAAATATGAGGAAAAGCCCAGGGTAATGACCACAGAAGTCAGGCTGGGCTACCTCTGGTGAGGAAAAGTGGACACACAAAACAGGAGGAGCTCTAAGATTCAGGCCATCCTCTTGACCTGGTGGTGCACATATGTGTATCTGTCCATTATCATTCTTCCTTGTATATATACATTTTATTATCCTTCTGAATTCATATTGTGCCTAATGGTGTAAAGTAAATACATAAATCATGTATCGTTCAAATATAAATGCATGCTCCAATACTAGCAAGCTGTGTGACTCTGAGCAAGTTACTTTTCTTGCTTATTTCTCACTGATTGTCATGAAGATTAAATAAAATAATCTGTAAAAACACTTAATAATGCTTGGTCCGTAGTGAACACTCAATAAATGCTAGTGTTAAAATTTTTTTCTTTTGATAATAATAATAATCAAGAAATAAGAGAGGGTCTTCTCAAGCCATAGTAAACCATTTGTAAAAAAATTATTCTTACTATTATTGTTATTATGGTGTTAAAGTAATAATGGCTAATATTTATTGAGCCAACACTATGTTTCAGCAGCTGTGCTAATTCTAAAGGGGCCCAGGACTCTAGATATTTAATTATTTAGGTGATTCCACTACAGGTGGTCAGCGGATCACATTTAGAGAAACAGGTCTCTAAAACAGCATTGTCCCCCAGATATCGGATACAAGTGTTCTTAAATGTAGGATCTTTTATTATTCAAGTATGATAAAGCCAACAGATCAGAAGACAACTGCCATTGAAAAGACAACTTGTTATACTCACAGATCCGAGGAGGAGAGGCCACACGGGGAAGAGTGAGGCAGTCAGGAGGCAGAGGGAGTGACGGCAAAGTGTGAGCAAGAACCTTTACTGTGGTTTCTGCAGGAAGGAACAGTGAGGCAGAGTAAGAGGCTTGGGACTGGCTACTCTGAATAATTATAGCATGTTCTGGGGCACAGGGACTGTCACTGGCTTCCTAGTACCTGCCCCTGGGATGATTAGGACAGAAGGATAGAAGCCCAGAGCGTAAGAGCCCAATAAGGAGATGGCTGTGGCTATAGTAGATTGATTGCTATGCACGTGAAAGGTGTTTTGGAAATGAGTCCTTTACTATCTCTAGGAACTGGCTAGTCCCAGGAGGGGCAGGCCCCTCAAGGTCAGTGAGGCCCCAAGATGCAAAAGCATCAAATACAGAAACTAGAAAATGTGGTTATTATAGCCAGTCATTGATGTAATTTTTAATTTTCTAGGAGCCATTGTATTAAAGTGAAAAATAATTTTAAAGAACTCTTTTAAGACCATATATGCAAGATATTATCCTTTCAACATGTAATTGATATTAAAATTATTGAGATATTTTCTGTATAAAAAATACTTTTTAACACTACACCTTTGAAATACAGTGTGTATTTTACCCTTAAAGCATGTGTCAATTTGGACTAGATGTGTGTGGCTAGTGCTACTGTTTTGGGACAGTGTAGAACTAGAGAGCCATGGAAAAATTCACTGGGGTTGATGGAGACTTAAGAGAAATCTGAGCATCTGTTTGGTGGTGGCAGCCATGTGGCTCATTAAAGTAATCTCTGTCCTCTCACCCTCTGACCTCGCCCCAGCATATCATCAACACTGCTCTTGTCTTTCCCTAGCCCCCTCCCTCTTCCCCTCCCCTCATTACCATGTCCCCATTTCCCTGTCATCTCCACAGTCCCTGTGTCTCCCTGTTAGTCATCTTTCCTGGGTTGGACAAAGGAAAGATGCTACTATGGCTTTTCTCCAGTTGCTATCATAGAAATCACTATTGCTTGGGAAGGGGTTGCAGACTGACCTTGGTTGAAAGAGGGGTGCTGCAGGAACTTCCTGGACTGGCTTAAGGTGCCAAAAAACAAAAGTGAAAATATATAATCATGAGTCTTTGTATCTAGTGCTATAAGCACAGGTACTACCCCCCCAACAATAGAGCTTCTTGGTGATTTGGATATAAAGAAGGAAAACAGATTTGTTTTTGTTGTTGGTATTGCAATATATACATCAGATAAAGGATCACAATGTCAATTTATATTATATTAAAGGGAAAAAATTAAGTAGCTCGCTAGTCTGAAGACATAATAGCTTCAAATAATGAGATCATGTCTGCTCTTTGTTTTAATGTGATACTTTTTTGCCTCCAATCATTTGCAAGTTTTGCCAGCTCTCTTGGTGAGATTTAAGACAATTCACGCAGTTTTAATGCCCAAATCAACAATGCCCAAGCCAGACACCACATGACAAGCTAAGTTCCCCATATAGTGTTCCCTTGGTTCCAAGCTCGCTCGTCCTTGATCTCTATTTTTAAGGTGTAAATCTGGCACACAGAAAAGTGAGAAATATGTAGCTTTGTCCTGAGCCAGGAATCCTGTGAATATATCCCAGGCCAGAGAATCCAAAGAGCTCAGCACAGACCCTGTGACCTGAGAGATGCCCCTGTCTTCGTGGTGTTTCCTATAAATAGTTGTTGACTACTGAACTTCACAGAAAATGCTAGCAACAGCAACATTTTCCAGGACTAAGAATTTAGGCCTACCTCTTAAAGTCTTATAAAAGATTAATAAAAGTCTGGCAATATATGGTAATTGACAATATAACTTGGGTAGCATGTGGGAAAAAAAATCTGGTTTCCATTCTTATTTTCAATCAAGTTACCGCTCATGAATACCTCTTGTAAAATTCCCTGAAAGGACAAGATGAACTTGAACTTTAAATGATCTTGAGAATAATGCATTGCTTTTTCTTATAAAGTTTGGCTTAAACACACACATTGGCTGTGTTAAAATGGAAAGCAAAAAATATGGCTGAATTCTCTTTCTCAATTACTCAAATGACAGAGAACAGGATTCTTCAAAAGATTTCTCGGAAATGGTCCACCTTCATAATTTCAAGTGAAATCACTAGCCTATCTTCAGAACACAAGTTTGCACTAGCAGAATATCTGCCTGATAAAAGGACACAACCCAGTACAAGGTAATCATTAGGGAGACATTATTATTATTTTGCTAATTAGTAAAAAATCATTGGATTTCCCGTGGCTTCTTCCTGCTGAGCAATCATTTGATCTTGCTTATGTTGACAAACATGCACGTCACCAATTCTGCCTCATTTATCATTTGACAGGGACAGTGTTTGCTTCTTCGTGTGTGAAGAAAGGAAAATTTAGGGAGAGCAAACAGGCAACAGGAATCAAGCAATAACTCAAACTCATTTTCTTTCTTAAAAACAAATAAATAGAGAGCTAGGTAAATGAATGAAATGGGTGTAATACCTTATTTTTTTCAACAAACCAGCATTTATGTGCTTTGGCCAGTGCTAACATAGATGTCATATTGTTTTAAAAAAAAATAAATCAGAAAGTGAGGAATTTTTGTGTCTTTAATATTGAGACAGAAAGCATTTGATAACCTAACAAAAGACTAAAAAATCTTTTTAAATAGTCAAAATTTTGGGATGTTCTTCTTTTTGTTTGAATTAATAACATTGAACATGCATTTGGCTAGAAAAAATATACAAAGGACCTTCTCCTTGCTTCTCCTTGGTTAAAATATAAGAAAAATGTTACATTCTGTGTAAAACAGACTTTCAAATTCAGTGTGACGATCATTTGAAATTCCAATCAGGCTGCTTAGATTCTGTTGCTAAAAAAAAAAAAAATCAGTAACTAAAATAAGGTGTCTAATAACTACTTTGGGAAAGATACATTTGCTTCCATTGCTTCTGTAGAAGAATACTTCAGACGGATTTGGCAAAATTTTGTGGTTTGGGCAGCCCTGGCTAGTTAAGAGGCACAAATGCTTGGTTGACTGGTTATGGAGAAATCATCATTATGATAAGATAAAAAAGTCGATTGAAGGGTTTCAAGTAAGAGGGCATTTGTATGTGAATAAAATGGCAAGTCAAGACAAGAGTGGGGAGAGTGGGGAGCCATGTATGTTCCAGCTTAGAATAAACTGGGGAGATTAGCCAAATATTTAAAGTGAGGAGCTGGATTGAGAGCCTAATGTTCCCAAATAGCCTATTGGTTCTACGTTCTCTGTAATCTAGGGTGGATTAAAACTTTACTTTCTTTATCTGCAAAATGAAATCGCATTGCCATTTCACCCAGATATGGAGATTTAGCTTTAGATGGACCCAAAATTCTTAAAAATGCCAGTGCAGCGGCTCCTCCATGAACAGTGAAAACAATCTTAGGTAAAAGATTGAATAGCTCCTGAGATGTGAGAAACACAAGTCAAGGGAAATTCCCTGTGTCTTTTAAGTTCATTGTATTGGTTCATTGATACCAATACAATAAATCTCCCTTTATGTAAATTCCTTCTAATTTTACTAAAGTTTGTTCATGAATTTCACTTGTGAGTATAATTTAGTATTGAGGAAACAGGACCAAACTGCATTTTAAAACAACTTCCCTCCTGCTCTAAAATTAATATTTTACAGCTTATTGCCGGGAGCGGTGGCTCACGCCTGTAATCCCAGCACTTTGGGAGGCCAAGGCGGGTGGATCACGAGGTCAGGAGATCGAGACCATCCTGGCTAACACGGTGAAACCTGGTCTCTACTAAAAATACAAAAAATTAGCCGGGCGAGGTGGCGGGCGCCTGTAGTCCCAGCTACGCAGGAGGCTGAGGCAGGAGAATGGCGTGAACCCCGGGGGGCGGAGCCTGCAGTGAGCCGAGATTGAGCCACTGCACTCCAACCTGGGTGAAAGAGCGAGACTCCGTCTCAAAAAAAAATAAAAATAAAAATAAAAATAAAATTTTACAGCTTATTTATGCCGTGAGATTAAGTATGAAGCATTCAGCATTCAATAATTTCAACTTTTTTGAATGGTATCCCAACAAATATTAGATTTTTCATGAAACAAGAAGAAACAATAAAAGAAAAAAATAACAGTTCACAGATAATTTGCATGGCAGTTTTCAAAAGGTTGAATGTGCTACTGCCCTTTTATATAGGAATTCTAAAGGGTGAGATATTTTTCTAATTCATGTGATATTGACATCTGTGGAATCCAGGTGGCCTGGATGTCATGCTGTAAGTTAGAAAATAGTTATTAGCTAAAAAGAAAAAAAAAGTTAAATTATGGTGCTATGTAAACTTCATTTAAAGTGCTTTTTAAGCCATATTAATAAATGAAAGCAAATTTACCATAATGAAAGATTAAGCACAAACAAAAAAAATCCTTTCTTTTATTTACATAATTATATCTCCAGAAGATGCTGAGTATACGTTGTTTAGGTACCACTTAAGTGCCATCTCAAATGCTTTTAATTTTTGTTAAATGATCGGGATGAGCTTACCACGGTATTTGTACATGACTCTATTTCTACCCCAAAATTTTGCAAGAAAAACGAAGTGCCAGAGTCCTCATCCCCCTAGGTGCCTCTGTGGGACACATGTTTTTAGCTCATGTTTTTACAGATAAGATCAACTCCTTAAGAATAAGATGCTTTCTTCAGAATGTTTGACAATTTTACAGAGAAAAATCCATATTTTATTCACTATTTGCCAAAAAAAATAAACTACTTTTTCCCATTTTAAATGGATGCATGATATTAGCAAACAGAACATTCAAGGCTTAACTCAAATGATTAAAAACTGTAGCTGTCTCATTAATATAGGATTTTAAGGTAATGGCACAACGGCTCATTGGTTCTTTGTGTGAATAATGTGATCAAATGAAAGGGGGAGGGGAGGAAGGCTAAAAGACTATGGAATCATGATGCCCAAGAGGAAAATATATAGAATAGATTCCCCCCTCCCCTTTCTGTTCTCCATGACAGTGATTTTGAAATGTTGAAATATACCTTTCCAGGCTAGTGTTTGTCAATATTGATGGCTAAAATGTACCTGGAGGAAAAAGCAAACAAACAATATGCTTATTAACTTGGATTATTAACAATAGACCACCTAATTCTTTTCCACTTGAAATTATAATGGTTATTTTGATTTTGATTATAACTGGTGTATGAGTCTCCAGGTATGATGAGAAAAGGAACACACATACACACACACACACACACACACACAAACTGCTGACCTACTGCCTTTATTTGTTATCTATCAACACATAATTTCATGTTTCCCCATTTGAATAGTATCTTTGTTCCAAACCTAGGAAATTATTTCACAAACAATACCAATTAAGTCCCATCACAATCATTCTTCTACCAGGAAATATCCCATTTTCCAGATCCAAAAGTGAAATCACAGGGAAAAATTATTTTCCAAATGAGAACTAAAAGTGATTTTTAAAATATAACTCCTTACTCATTTTTTCTCAAGTTTTTACACCATTTCTTATCTCTCTCACAAATCTACACGCATGCAATAGAGCCTTTAAATCATGTTATATGACCATTGAGTTTGCTATGTAAGAAGAAAGAAACATACCACATTAATTTAAAGTAATAATTTCATGCTTTGTCAGCATGTCATGTACTATCAAAATTATGGACAAACACCCAGATTAATTTGTTCAACAGTAGGGTATCACTGCTTACAATATAAGGTTATGGAGGGGTTTTTTTTTCCTTTTTTTATTCCAAATCCTATAAAATAGAGCAAAAATAAACAAAAGAAATACATGAGATATATACACATAGTGTGTAATCTGTGTTTTTAAAGAGGCTGTTTATCACATAAACATAACAAGTGTTTTTCTAGAAATATTAACTCAAAGAAAACCCAAGTCAGTTTTAAGTAGACAATGGAAAAATTAAAAGGCATCATGGCTGACTATATCTCTCACACTGCAGATGTATTTTTAGGGTTAAGTGGGCAGCTAGTGAGCCTCCTGCAATCTCAGCAATCTGGAAGGCAGTGTACTCCAGGCCTTGGGTGCTTCTCCCCACGCTTGGTCTCTGCCATTGCTTCGCCCTGCCTCCCTGTGTCCAACATCAAAATCACATGCAGGCAACAAGAAGAAAGCCCTCTGCTTCAGCAGTCTTTGTGAGTGATGGTAACACACCAGGACAATGGCAAAAGTGCCGGGGAAAGGGTACTACCTCTCATCACTGGCAGTTATCAGAGAGGCACCCTGAATTCTGTGCTCAATCCCAGGCTCTTGGAGGGAGCTGCTCTGGAGAACAGGGAACAATTTCATCTTGAGATTTCTATACTATGCATTTTTAGCCTTCTTTTCATGAGGACTAGAAAAATACCATCTCGTATTTATTTCTAGTGAATGTCACAAATGTGTTCTCAGACTAAAAAATATTCTTTTCAAGAAAGGATGCAAAAATCCCAAAGCTGACAGCTAATATTTCTGTTCCATTTTAATTAAATGCCTGAAACCCTAAAGGCATCCGCAGTATTCATTCCAAGAGTTATTTATCTAGATAAACTGTGTATTAGTGTAGGTGAGAGATTATCATTTTATCACATTTTATAAATTATACGTGGCTACATGCCTGCATATCAGAATCTCCATTACCAGCAGACATGGTAGTTGTTAAAGAACAAAAGACAGCACTTTATTTTTTATAAAACAGTTTTTAGAAATACGCAGTGCCACACTTTATTTACAATATAGGTCAGGTACATAATTCTGCTGTGTAGAGGTATAGCTGGATAATGATGCTATATCTAACATACCTAAACAGGCTTACCATTGCAAAAAGAGGGCTTATGCTTAAATTTCATGATAAGGAATTAGATATATTTTCACACCCTGCACACATTCCTAAAGGCGGACAGTGCTGTGGCCTCCCCCGTAAGCAATGCAGCAGGTGTCTGCATATCTGCAGAAGATGCTGCAGTGTGGTGAAGTCCTTGAATCATTTCCAGAACGAGGGAGCATTCATGATTGGTCCAGTTGAACACTGCCGTTGCTTGATATTACATAAAAGGTTGGTGTTGAAGCATATGGATTGGATAATAATCAGAGTTGTTCTGACATGGTCTATTTAATAATTCAAAAAGGAAAATTTGAAAATGATTCTGCACAAAGCTGCAGCACCCAGTTGACACTTTATTTATATCAATGCTCTTTGTGTAGTTTTTGAGCTGTGCAGATTGCCTGTTTGATGTAGCTATTTTTCTAAAATATCAATATTCCAAATCACCATCAGCAAGCAAGCATCACCTGTCACTATGGAAAAGTTAAAATGTTCAGCTTCTTTATACACTAACGTAGCGAAAACCAACCTATAGGGAAACCACCATTTATGAATATATCCAAAATGCAACTTAGGATAGAGATAAAAGCTGTGTGAACTTGCTTAGTCAACTTGAAAAAAGTGCTTATTAGTAACATTCAGATGTGGTCAGAATGTTTCTATTTAATAGATCCTTCATACTGACTCACTTGAAAAATACAGGGAAAAACAACAACAACAACAAAACAACAACAACTGTAGTGGGATTAGCGATGCTAACCTCCGCTCAGGTGAGCACCAAGTAAGTCTGTTTCAATTACTTCGAAATAAGAACCAGATGTTCATGGTTCCCTAAGATAAGTCCAAACCCTTAAAGAGACTCCGAGTACAATGAGACTGGGGCAGGCTGGTGTCCTCGTTTCCAACTGGTAGCTTTCTCAACTATGCTTAGGACTTTTATTGGAGGGGGTGCTCGATGGTCACCCTTTTGACTCCCATAATGCCACTGTTCTCTCACCGTCTGTGGACCCCATTTCCCACACCTATGACATGGAAATACTGCCGCAATATAGCATAAACTTCCTGCCTGATTGCTCTAACCAAAGAGATGATTCAGATGCCCCTGGGGAATTTTTAAAATATGCTTTGTAAATACTAAATAGTATCAATAATTTATCAAAAGCAAAGCCTATCATTATTGAAGGGCAGAAAAAAATATTATTCTCTTATATTAAACTTGCATACTTATGTTTTTAGTCCTAAAAATTAATCACAACCTACAGCACATTCACACACATGCAAGTTCACAACACATAAAAGCAAATAAGGTTTTGATACAATAAACTAGTGGAGACCACATCCTGCAATAACCACATGTCATTTTATATGCTGAATTCACTTCCTAATGTTTTTTCTCATTAAAAAATTATCTGAAAGATTTTAAATCTTGGAGAAAAGCTGCAATCTTTAGTATGTCTTGTATTCCTTTGTACTTCATCCTGTAAGAATTGATGCATGAAATGCTGATATATAGCTAGTCCCAGAATGAACTTGTTTCAATAGACATGGCCCTTACCTCTTGGCTGCAACATCAAAATGTATTCATCAAACATCTGGCTATCAAAGGTAATGTTTTTCAATATAAAAAATAATTTTAAGATTATTTTCTCTTTTCTGTAAATGAATGTAAGCAAGATAGATGACAATCAGCATACAAGGGACTTCTAAACTGAAAAATAAAACAAGTGAGTCGATACAAAGACAGTAAAGCCAGGCTCACACACACTCTAACCGTCTACTTTTCCTGGCCTAAAAGTTCTTGATTCCAATATCCAAACTACTCATAACTCATAGCTAACGTTGTCTGCTACAAGCAATATTTGAGATAAGTCAGTATGAGGTGGAATGCCATTTAACATTTTCCAAAGTTATCCTCATTGGAAACAATGAATAAATATATCTAGTTTACATACAGCATGAGTAAGTGTCAAAGCACCCAAAGAGCTCTCAGGGAAAAGAAGTTAAATCCTGACTTCTGAATAAAAACCAACACTTTTTCTTACAAGTTCTTCCCACTGTGATAAAGCCGTTCCAGGAGGCTCCATTATTTCAATGCAAAGTTGGACTTCGATTTTCCGAAGAACACTCTGGGTGGATTTAATGAATAGGAAAGTTAGGGACACACAGCATTAAGATCAATTAAGGAGGCCTGGGACCTAAAATCATATGTTCTACCTTTCCTTTCTGATCAAAACGTTAGCTTCTGCAAAAGAGAATGTAATCAAGTGGCAACATGAAAGTTCCTAAACCAGGAAAAGACCACAACACCCATATGTAGGAGACCTTTATTCTAGGATCTTGGTCCAAGTGTCTGGATGCTAACAGGAGTGACTGATAACATTCTTTACCCTAATCCGCACTATTCCCTGGCCACACTGAGATCACCTTTAATTTGATCTGTTCATCTCCCAAATGAATAAAACAAAGGGATAAAGGCCTGCACTGGCTTTTTTCATATATGCAATCTAATTTCATCCCAACAAGTACTTTATGAGTGAAGTGTCATTAATCCCATTTTATCGATGATAAGCCTGAACCCTAGAAAAGTTAAATAACCTACCCAGGGTCAGGTGTCTGCCAAAGTGGCGAAGCTGAGTTTTAAGCCTTGGGCTTTAGAATTCAAATTTGATGACTTATACCTGAACTAAACCATAGATAATAAAGGAGCAGTGCGCATGTCATAAACCTGGCTAACCAGCACCATCTGGTTATACACAGGATAGTCCACTCGGTTATCTGTAATTATTGATTTTAATAATGATTAATAAGGACAATCATACTGTCAATTGTGATTCATAGAATTGAGCCCATGACATAAAATATTAATCACAGGAATATGATGGAAGAGATGAGGAGTTGGTCAAAGGCTTTCTTAACCAACTTCCCCCAAGACAAAAGTCAAAAACATGGAGATTATTTAATGACAACCCAGTATTTTTCTGTCGGAGCCTATCTCAGGGGTGGGGCTATTTTTCCTTTTCCCTAGAATACTTGTACTGTTTTTAGCCTGGCTTCTAAAGGGAGAAATTCAGATTTTTTTTTTCCTCCTATAAAGATTTATCTCATCTCTTACTACTTCCAGGCCAAGGAGAAGCTTATGGGCAGCCTGTCTGAAATACTTTTCAATCCTCTAGCAACAATGGTACACAGCCTCTCAAAGTAAACCTCAATGTGTTCAATACATACATCCTGGAAATTTCAATAAAATATGCTTTTTTAAAAACTAAGCAATTTTATGTTTATTGGAATATATGACTAAAGAAAAATCATTGGTGAATGCTTTCACAACTTCAAGCACTATTTTACAAAAGTTAGTGGAAAGGACACAGTTTAGAGTGAGAAGGCCTGGATTCAGGGTCTGCTTTTGCCATTTACTACCTATTAGCCTTTAGCAAGCCGTTGTCAATGGTCTCATCTTTACTATGAGAATGACACCTTTTTCACAGGATTGCTTTGAGGATTTACTAAGACAATTCACGTGAAAGTACATTGTAAACTAAAACTATACTATGCAATGTACATTATTATCAGTATTTCCTAACTTAACATTTTGTAAACTCAGACATTTTTGGAACCATTTCCCCACAGAAAGATCCAATACTTTTTAAAAATGAAATCAAGTACCCTCAAGATCAAAAATAAAATAAAATGAAGAGGTCTTTTCTGGCATCACTTTCCACCTCAGTCTAAATTAGAACCCTGTTATACTTCCTGCAGTTTATCTCTACAGTACTTATTGAAGACTCTTTAAAAAAAAAATGTATGAACTACTGGCTTGAGCCTCCAGATTCCCAGCCTGTGAGAATCCAGAGTATTCCCCATACTTTCTACTAATCTCAGATCAAACAAACATCACAGCCTGCCACTTCCCCTGTGCCATCTTGCTTTAATCTCCCACTGACCTGGGCACAAAAGACAACTCTGTTCCAGTTTCTCCATAGAAGATTCACTCTACCAAGGTTTTCCTAATTTTGAAGGATCAAAGAGCCCCTTTTTTTCGTTCTGCCACCAAGTCCCTTCTCCCTCTTTCCATATAAGACAATTGGTGAACCCCTTTTTTGTTTTCAATGAATGGATCCAGCCATACTCAGCACCTTCAGTAGCTCAATTCTCACACCTCCCCAAAGTTCTTTTCAGTATTTTTCCAAATAGTTATGATTCCATTCATAGAATAATTTATACTGTCAGTTCTTAATATGACCTTTTCTCTTCTTGTTACATTGATATTTATTTGTGTAATTATTTGTTGACTGTCTCTCCATCCAGACTCCAGTTCCATGAAGGATCATGTCAGTTTTGCTTATCACCAAATTTCTAGCACCTATATCTAAATGTTCAGTAAACACATGTTGCTTGAAATTAATAAGTAAGAATGAATAGTATCTACAGGGGAAACAGGAAAGCAGAACATAATGCAGATAATTGTATATTTACACTGATTTTCAATGACGTTTTCTTTAGGTGCCTAGGCTTTGAAAGTTGTTTTCTGCTCATTTTCCACCATACTTGAAAAAGAAGAAGAAAGAAAAGGAGGAAGAAAAGGGAGAGGAGAAACAAACAAAATAATGGTCAATATTTTCATAAGATTAAGTCTTTAATGACATATCTACTATTTTCTATTATTAAATAGCATTTCTAGTTAGTATATTTCAGTGGAGAGTCAATGAATAGACATCTTGTTTGATATACATTAGCAACAAAAAAAAAACAGTAAAAAAACACAATTTTTAATGTGCTGGAAATTCTGAAAATATATTCAGATACTTTTATAATTTTGTATTAAGCTTTAACAAATAGGAATGCTATTTATTGCACTGAATGTGGAATTCAATAAAATCCCTTCTGATCCCTGTTATGTTTTAAAGAACTTCTCAATTCCTGTTTGGAATTAAATCAAAATCCAGATCGGGTGGTATATGTCCTTTTTCTATATACAATAAAGAAACATACCAAATGACACAATAGACTTTAATATTATGGGGAAACACATCTGCCATTTGGTCTACTTTCATTCTGATGAAATGGTTTGGGGTCAGCGCACAGTTGCAGCTCCTAAATGCAAATCACTGCATGATCCCAGCACATGGAATTACATCAGCGCTTTTGATGAGAGAACAGAATCAATACAGAGGTCAAAAGTGCACAATTGCGAGGAGAGCGGCAATCAGGCACAGGGATTCCCCAAGATTACAATTCCCCTGACGAGACGGCACAGTTGCAAGAGCTTTCTTAATGTAGAAGGGCTACCTACCCACCACGCAAAGGACTCGCCTGCGGAGGGTTTATCTCTACCCACACTCATCTCTGCGCTGATTTGATTGGATTATGTTGCAAAGTTTGCCAACAAAATGCTGACATGTAAGACAAAACTTTCCTAAAATCAATACCAAATAATTGCCCAGGCCATACTAAAAGATAAACTTGTCCTGCATATTATGTACCTTCAGTTCTAGAGTGGGTTAGCCACGGAGTCCGGAGAACTAAGCTGTTCTTACTGTGCATAATATAACTTTATATATCAGCAGGCAGCACAAATCATTTCCTTCCCTGCTGCTCAATACCCAGTGATTCCATCTCTTCTATATTCATTTTTTTTTGTACCAGACTGATGCCTTTAAATGCTATGCTGCTGTCAGTTCTTGGATATTCCTTACCTGGCAGCCAAAGGGAGTGCTTACAAATGACTCTTTTGTCCCTACAGTAAATGTCTCTTAGTGTTGATGTAGTTAGATAAGTTTAAGAACAGACCACAATATCTACCATACTGTATTTTCCATAAAATTTTGTCCTACAGAATGCACTCCTCAATTTATTTTTATACTGAATGGAACAGTGATGAGGTGAAACAGATACCAGAGGCCCTTTGTTATTGCAATGTTTCAGTAAAATGATTTCTGTATCAAGCAATAATAAAAAGGAAGATATCAAACCAATTATAACATGTATGTTTTCTTATATTTCATATTTCAGTGGCCAGACTTGTTCTATTACATTAATTCAAGTAAAAACTATAAAATCTCTCACACTCCTAAATTTAATTTTCCCATCCCCCATTAAGAAGGAAAAAAAATTATCTTTTGGGTCATAGCTGTGTGTCTTCTGTATTATTGGTTCCAAAAAGTGATTTCAAGCTGAGACAACAAAGCAATGACCTAGGAAAAAGCAGTTCGGTTGCCAAATGTATGAACTCATAATTCTTACTCCACACACAGTCTTTGTTATTATTGTGTTAAGAAAAATAGATAGCTGAGAATATTTCGAGAAAAATAACAGACATGCCTGTTCAAAACTATTCTGATGCTAAATTCTTGCCGACCTTGTTTATCTCAAAGATATCATATTCCCATTTATAGAAAAATTTGCCATATAATATAATTTGAAGATACAGGCATAGAACGGCGGCCGGGGGAAACCAGGAATAAGGAAAATATGCCAAGGTGTTTTAGCATGAAATTGGCTTGAACAAAAAAAAAAGGGTGGGGGTTATAATAACTGATGCTGAAATGCATATTCTCCTCCTTAAGAATATATTAATTTTACATAATTGTTTCTTTTGCACTTTATGACAGAAACAAAGACCCTGTTAACATTAGTCCAGCTTCATCTTTAATCACATTAATTCGGTAGCGTGTTGTAATTGGAAGATGAAAGCCTACTGCTTTATTTACATAAATATAAGCAATAAATGAATGAGCAATTCTTGAATTGGACCAAATCAATACACACTGTATTGTCATGTTGACCTCACTAGTATTGAGGTCAATAAATGTGAGAATCCACAGAATAATATTCCATCAAAACCAGAGTTAAATCTCCAAGACTCCAGGGACGTTTCCACCACTTTTTATCTACTAGTCTGAGGCTAGCTGATGAATGACTGACAATGTGGGATAGATGGAATGCAGTATTTGGAGTGGAGAAAGAAATATCAGCCTTGGTGATACCTTTGGCTGATATCTAGCATGTATTTTTGGATACAGCTGATTAGGGTTAGTTAAGATGCTCTTATTCACCAAGTAAGTGAACCACAAATGGAAACCCTCACTGACTTTTCAGCTTAGCATATTGATGTGAAGACCAAGAATATAATTTATTAACAACTAGAAACCTGGCACAGTTAAAGACACAGTATCTAAAGCAACTCATTGGAATTTTCCTTTTGCCACCAAATTGTGCTTTTCTGCCACGACATTGCAAACTTGTGAAGAATACATGTGTTTCTTGTCCTTGTTAATAACTCACGATGCAATCAATTACTTAACATTATCTTGAACTGCGTTGAGAAATTGGACCAGCCTAAGGTTATAGACAGACAAAAACTACAACAAATCTGGCAGCTTATTGAAAAAGAAAGGCAAGATTACTCTTATATAACTAAATCAGGATTACTTTTACATAGCAAATCATAAACTGCTATCAAAACTATGCTAACCACAATAACCAAATTAAAATAAAATAAAATAAACAAATACATATAGACTATCTAAAATTCAGACTATTCATTAGAATAGAGTTTCAGCATCATTTACTCTTTGAAGGCAATTTATCATCTGATGGTAGATTAACAAAATGAGAATACTGGGCAGGTTGAAAAGATTCATGGGAAAATAACCCCCCCAAAAAAAGACAATGCATTAGAAAAAACTGTTTTTCTGTCTTATCCCTGAGGCAACTTGAAAAGGGTTCACCTTTGGAAGATAAAATATTATCCAAGTTAAGGGAAAAAAATGGTCTCCATTTCTAACTATATGGAAGCTAATAATTAAAGGTTAGTTTCAAAACATGATGGCATGTGGAAGAGTGTTCAAGGAAAAGTTTTACATGAAGAATTTTTAAAAATATACATTCTGAATATATACTTTTAAATATACACTGGATGTGTAAAATATTTAAAAATTACAGTTAATTTTTAGATGGGATATGGAATTATGATTGCTTTTATTTTTTAGAGTATACATTACAATTATAGAAAAAAGCATGACGTCTGGAATTTGCTTTGAAAGAATCCAGACAGAGAGAAATAGGAGAAGCTGTGTTTATGAAACAAGATTAACCATGAGATAACTGTTAAAGCTGGTTGATGGAGCCTTGGGGGGAATTCATCATACTCTTCTCTCTACTTTTGTACGTACTTGAAATTTTGTATAATATCATTTGTATATGTACATGCATGTATGTTTTAAATATGTATAAATCATAAATACATATGTATATATGTTTGTGATTTTTATATATGTGTGTATACATTTGTTTATATGTATATAATACATATTCGTATTGGTAAGACGTTGAGGTAAGTTTCTCTCTACCCAACACTGGACTTCAACTTTTTCTGATGAAAGTCTTAATGTCTATCATCCTTGCTGAGATGTTTTCATGAGTGATTCATTCTATATCCACCATATGTCAGACCCCATGTTAGGGGATCACTGATGAGGTCGCTGCCTTCATGGAGCTTACATTCTAGAGGAGGAGCCAGACATTTATCAAGCACACAAATGAATAAGCAAGATAAGTCCAGAATGTGATCAATGCTTTGAGGAAAATAAACAGAGAAATCAGATAGACATAAACTACAGAAAGCCACTCTAAGGAAGGTAGTCAGAATTTCTCTTTATGAAAGTGACACTGGAGCCAAGCCCTGAAGAATGAAAACGAGACACCATGAAGATGTTGGAAAATATGTAAGGCAGCTGGAAGAGCTTAAGCCTGGATCCCAAGATGGGAAGAAACATATATTCAAGGAACCAAAGAAAGTCAGTTTTGTTAGAACATAGGACTGGACTGACCACAACTGGTGATAGATTACATATAAAGCATGAGGGAAATAGCACGAAGTTTCATCTTTATTTGACAAATATATCTTTAGATTAGTGCTTCATAGGTAGATATAGATATATTAATATATTACTTAATACAAATATATCTTTCACATACTAAGCATGAAATAGATATTATTTTATTTTTAAAATACATTTTTAATGCTCAACATCACCAATCATTAGAAAATGTAATTCAAAACCACAAGATACCACCTCACACCAGTCAGAATGTCTATTTTTAAAAAGTCAAAAAATAATAGAAGTCAGCAAGGCTGCAGAGAAAAGGGAAGGCTTATACACTGTTGTTAGGAATGTAAATTAGTTCAGCCAGTGTGGAAAGCATGTTGGAGATTTCTCAAAGAACTTAAAACAGAGCACCATTCAACCCAGCAAACTCATTCCTAGTTATATACCCAAAGGAAAATAAATCATACTACCAGAAAGATACATGCACTTGTATGTTTATTGCAGTACTATTCACAATAGCAAAGACATGCAATCAACCTAGGTGCTTGTTCATGGTGGATTGGATAAAGAAATTATGGTACATACACAACATGGAATACCATGCAGCCATAAAAAAGAATAGTCCTGTTCTTTGCAGCAAAGATAAGAACAATAGACAATGGGGACTATTAGATTGGGGAGGAAGGGATGGGGGCAGGAGTTGAAAATCTACCTATTAGTTACTATGCTCAGTACCTGATGATGAGATCAGTGATACCCCAAACTTCAGAATCACGCAAAATACCAGCGTAACAAACCAGCACATATAAAACTTGAACCAAAAGTTAAATAAAACAAAACATATTTTTATTTTTGCAAAGGCAATACAAGTTCATTGAAGAAAAGTTAGAAAGTAAGCAGAGAAAATTAAAGTGAAACATCCTTGTTTGCAGATGACATGATTGTATATTTAGAAAACCCCATCATCTCAGCCCCAAATCTCCTTAGGCTGATAAGCAACTTCAGCAAAGTCTCAGGATACAAAATCAATGTGCAAAAATCACAAGCATTCTTATGCACCAATAACAGACTGAGAGCCAAATCATGAGTGAACTCCCATTCACAATTGCTTCAAAGAGAATAAAATACCTAGGAATCCAACTTACAAGGGATGTGAAGGACCTCTTCAAGAACTACAAATCACTGCTCAATGAAATGAAAGAGGACACAAACAGATGGAAGAACATTCCACACTCATGGATAGGAAGAATCAATATCCTGAAAATGGCCATACTGCCCAAGGTAATTTATAGATTCAATGCCATCCCCATCAAGCTACCAATGACTTTCTTCACAGAATTGGAAAAAACTACTTTAAAGTTCATATGGAACCAAAAAAGAGCCTGCATTGCCAAGACAATCCTAAGCCAAAAGAACGAAGCTGGAGGTATCATGCTACCTGACTTCAAACTAAACTACGAGGCCACAGTAACCAAAACAGCATGGTACTGGTACCAAAACAGAGATACAGACCAATGGAACAGAACAGAGCCCTCAGAAATAATACCACACATCTACAACTATCTGATCTTTGACAAACCTGACAAAAACAAGCAGTGGGGAAAGGATTCCCTATTTAATAAATGGTGCTGGGAAAGCTGGCTAGCCATAGAAAACTGAAACTGGATCCCTTTCTTACACTTTATACAAAAATTAATTCAAGGTGGATTAAAGACTTACATGTTAGACCTAAAACCATAAAAACCCTAGAAGAAAACCTAGGCAATACCATTCAGGACATAGGCATGGGCAAGGACTTCATGTCTAAAACACCAAAAGCTTATGGCATCAAAAGCCAAAATTGACAAATGGGATCTAATTAAACTCAAGAGCTTCTGCACAGCAAAAGAAACTACCATCAGAGTGAACGGGCAACCTATAGAATGGGAGAAAAGTTTTGCAATCTACTCATCTGACAAAGGGCTAATATCCAGAATCTACAAAGAACTCAAACAAATTTACAAGAAAAAAACAAACAACCCCATCAACAAGTGGGCGAAGGATATGAACAGACACTTCTCAAAAGAAGACATTTATGCATGAAAAAAAAGCTCATCATCACTGACCATCAGAGAAATGCAAATCAAAACCACAATGAGATATCATCTCATACCAGTTAGAATGCGATCATTAAAAAGTCAGGAAACAGGTGCTGGAGAGGATGTGGAGAAATAGGAATGCTTTTACACTGTTGGTGGGTCTGTAAACTAGTTCAACCATTGTGGAAGACAGTGCAGCGATTCCTCAAAGATCTAGAAATAGAAATACCATTTGACCCAACAATCCCATTACTGGGTATATACCCAAAGGATTATAAATCATGCTACTATAAAGACACATGCACATGTGTGTTTATTGTGGCACTATTCACAATAGCAAAGACTTGGAACCAACCCAAATGTCCATCAATGATAGACTGGATTAAGAAAATGTGGCACATATATATCGTGGAATACTATGCAGCCATAAAAAAGGATGAGTTCATATCCTTTGTAGGGACATGGATGAAGCTGGAAACCATCATTCTCAGCAAACTATTGCAAGGACAAAAAACCAAACACTGCATGTTCTCACTCATAGGTGGGAACTGAACAATGAGAACACTTGGACATAGGAAGGGGAACATCTCACACACTGGGGCCTGTCATGCGGTGGGGGGAGGGGAGAGGGATAGCATTAGGAGACATACCTAATGTAAATGACGAGTTAATGGGTGCAGCACACCAATATGGCACATGTATACATATGTAAGAAGCCTGCATATTGTGCACAGGTAACCTAGAACTTAAAGTATAATAATAAAAAAAAGAAACATCCCTAATCTCATTACCCAAAGAAAGTCATAATTACCATATTATTCTTTCAATACTTTTCTCCCATAGTTATGCTTAGCCTGCATATATATATATATATGTGTGTATATATATATATATGCATTTATATGCATTCTAATTTGATTTATTTCGCTTAACAATATGGTGTGAATAGCTTTCCATTTAAACTATTCATTACACATTCCATTGTTTGGATAATTTATTTAACGCATTCTCCAACATTTGGCATGTAGATTATTTACATTTTCACTATTATAAATAACACTGAGATGAACACTTACAGAAAACTCTGCATATCCTTAACCACTTCTTTGGTATACAATCCTTAATGCAAAATGGCTGAGCCAAAACACATATGTATTGTTCAAGGCAAGTGCTTACTTTTGCTGGAGGAAATATGCTTTGCTTGAAGGGTAATTGTCTCCAGTTTCCTCCAAACTCCTTCTTATTATATTTCATTCTAGATCTTTCAACTTCTACTGTCTGCTGGCTTGTCTTCATAATGGCATTTAAGTACAAATTCACAGAAACGGACCTTGATATTTCTTTTAATAAGATGAACTGAACTCATCCTTCACCTAAAGTAAAAAAGCGGGAGAGGCAGAAGGTATTTGTTTTTGTTTCTTTCGCTTAGGGGCTATATTTAACGTAAGTGATAAACCCTAAGTTAACTTAGTCTCTAACAATTAGAATTGGAAGATAACTTAGAAATTTCTTCATCTTATCTTTCTCTGTTCAATGGAATTTGTCAATGTTCCAGTTAAAATATAGTACTCAGAAATGGACATGATGTTATTTCCCATTATCTGAATATTATATTTCTGAATACTAATACTGCTGCAAGTTGGAATTGTATTTCATCTTTCCCTCATAAGATGAAAAATAGATTTTTTTTACTAGTTTTCGTTCATTTTTCTCCTAATAACTTCAAGATTATCTGGTCAAGATTTCTGTATCTGGGTCTACAGTACACACACCCTGAGCTCTTTGCCTCTTAACTATTTTTGAGACGTTTCTGAATTTTTCTACGTTTAAGCCATTGCTCCTCTTCTTTTTTCTTGCTGTTTCCGTTTCTGCAGCTACGTTCCTTCTTCTGTTAAATGGATGTATTCAGGGCCATGCTTTTCCGGGAAGGCGAAATAGATATGAAACTGTGCAAGAAAATAGTGGGCCATCCACTCCCAAGTTTTGACCCAGGACAAGCCCAGAGGAACTTGCCCTTGTTCATCTTAGATGAAGCAGCCCTAGGAACTACTTAAAAGCAGGGTACACAATGACTTTTAAAAGAAAATGGAACATTTAACCAGGACTAAACCATCTTAATGTTTGTCACTGGGAACAAAGCTAATGGAACTCCTCAGGCATGGGTGAAAGATTGTAAGTGTTTATTCACACATCCCACACTTGCCATAGACTATGAGTTCCTCAAAATCAGGGGCTTTGTTTTATTGATCCTTTTTTCCCCAGAACTCTTAAAAGTGCCTGGCACAAAGGATTACTAGAAATATTTGTTGAATGGGTGATTAATACGTAATGGATGACTAGATTTTGTGGTACAAATCCTTTTTGTATTTATAGAGTATGGGGATTGATTTTCAAATATGGGATTTCAGGTTAAATTAATACATGTAAAAACCATTTGTCTCTACTTCTATCACAGTGAGCACAAGATTCAGCAACATATATAAACCCTCCACAATTATTTTTCTTTTTAACTCTTTAAATGTACTAACCTATGCTTATTCTTTTGTGCATAGCTAAGTGTTCTCTATAAAAATATTAATCATTGTTATACAAAGTTAACATGTCCACAATTGATGTTCTATTGCTTCAACAATTTATTTTGAAATTGAGAAACACTTTCTCAAATGCCATTTGCTATAAACCATTTGACCTGTTAAGCAGAAAGTAATTCTTTCTTAATTTCAAGTTGAAGTTTTTTAAATAAATAAGGTTGAAAGAATTCTCTAATGTTACTTTTTCTCAAAACTTCAGGTCATGTTCACAATGCGAATGAAAGCAAATAGTCCAGGTTACTTTTGGAATTATTGATACAGACTTTTTTTTAAAGACTTTCAATTATTTGTGTAGACTTTTCCTTATTATTTGATGGTTTCTTAAATAAAAATTGGTATCTTGTTCAAAGGAAAATCCTCTGGACTTCAGAGCAGTGGTTTTGGCTTGTTTTGCTTTGGTAGGTTCTTCACCTGCTTTCTGATCTTAAGTCCATATGAATAAACTTGATCTCTTATCAATGTATACTAACCTATTAATCTCTTCCACCCATCTCAGTTTATGAAAAGTGCCCCCCAAAATGTCTTTGCTTAGAATGGAGTGCAATATTACCTTCTCTTGGGAATCTTTGTTCTCAACCCAGAACTACCCTATTTTCCAACTGTGAAAGCTACTTTGGTTTGCGATTTCAAAGTCAATGCATTTCTCTGTCCCCCATTTTTAAATTATGAATGCCATCTCACTTGTAATTCATGTCTCCAAAGTTTCTCAGCCCAAAGCTGAAGGATGCAAAAGGGCATACCGTATCACTCCACTCTTTGTAGTTGAAGGTACAACTTTATTATTATGTTTATACATGTGGCTAACCTTTGAAGTTTGGCTGTCTTTTTCACAGTTAGCTCCAGATGGTAGATTTAGAATTCAGTCCCACCACCCTCACCAAGAATGTTCATGGCTGTAAATACTGTTGTATGACCTTAGGGAAAACCTGTCCAGCCTCTCCATTCCAGCTCACCAGGAAGGCTTCTTTGACTCCTGAAAGAAATGGCAGTCACCGGTTCTTTGTGCTGTAGGGGCCGCCATCTCTGAGGCTTGCTGATCTAGATAGCGCTGCTGCTTTTCTACGATGACATCGCCTTTGGAGGAGCATCCCCTTCACCCGCTTCCACTCCACATGCTCCTCCAAAGGGGACATCTTCATAGAATTTATATCACTGGAACTTATACCACTCCTTCAGCAGCTCCTGATACAGGCCTGAGGAATTGGCATATTCCATTCCCATGGCCTTGGTTATTGGTTCAGGAAAGGTATAAGATCTGCAACAAGGCCAACATGAATTATTTCAGGAATTTTTACTGGAACTGATGAGAAAAATATGTTTTCTTTTACTGAGGTTGCTAAATGGAAAATGATAACATCCTGGAACTTCTGGAAGATTTGCTATAATGAGTGGTCACTTGATCAAGAAGCCAAGGTGGAGGAAAGATGAACTGAAAGGGAGAAACAGAGATGAAGAGCTGGAACAGGAGACACAGGAAGACAGAGAGACAGAGAGAGACCAGAAGCTGACTCGCTTCACTGCCTGAATCCTGTTACACTTCTCGACTCACACTGCCAGTGTTATCTGCAAGCAGGTCCATATCATACACTGTACTATGAGCTCCTCACGGGTATCACTCATGACCAATGAGGTTTTGGATTTTTTTTCACACATCTCTCAACAGGGTCCACTCTATGAGCCACAAAACACATACACAGTGATTTTATGGCTATTTTAAAAATTTGTCCAGGATGGTACATAGCTAATATCATTCTAGATACATAGGAATACAATTAATTCATTACACACAATGGATGCCAAAGGGCATTCAGCCTTGATTTGCTCATACAACTTCCTCCTTTGAAAAAGTTTTAAATTTTTGCTATGGTTTCTAATGAGTTTTGTACTTTCATACGTAAAATATTTTCATTTTCCCCATATTACCCAGATCTCATTTCTATACTCTAGACCCTGGTAAATATATCCAATTGGTTCATCAAATCCTATGTGTACAAACATGAACTCATCATACGTTTACCTGAAAGTGTTCCTCTCTGGATTTCCCAGCCCGGGCAATGTTATCAGAAAGTAGGCAGTCATTTTAAACTACTTCCTTATCCTAAATATCTTAATGGTACTTATTCTTTCAAACTTCCCTAATATTTCTTAAATACACACTTCCAATTCAATGTCTATTGCCCTTGCCTAAGTTGAGCTCATTATTTCATGTATAAACTATTTCAAACGTCTTCTAAATGTAAATGTTTTTCCTGCTTCCCACCTCTATTCCTCCACATCCATCCTTCATAGCACTACAAAGACCATCTCTCTAAAATACAACTCTTAACTTGCATTCTTTTCTCCTCCAACTCTGTCTGAGCCACAGTTAAAATTCAAACCAGGTTTGCCTTTTCCAAAACCTACCTACCCCTATGTACCATGCTACAACTCTTGAGTATATTTAGAGCAAAAATTTTCAAACTTTTTTTTTCAGCTGTGGAGTTTTGCTTTTAAAAGAAAAAAGAAAAGAAAAATCATGGGCAACTCAAAATGGAAAATGCAAATTAGAGTCAATATAGCTAAAACCTGGGGAGAAAAACCTATAAACCATGACTGTCAGCCTCTTTATGACATCCCTACACCTGCACAAGCTGTTGTTTGCAAATCACTGACCCATGTTACAGATGAGAAAACTGAGGCCTGTCAAGATTCAGTGCCCTGCCCTGTCACCATTGCTCTCGTCTTGTGGTTCAGTTATCTTGCCGCTTTATCAATCTGCCTCCCTGAAAGATCATACATAAACTATGATTTTGAAAAACTTACATGAAGTGTTCATAAACATGGGGAACTGTTTTTTAATTGGAGCTCCTGAAAGTCTTTTAATAAAGCAGATAATTATTTGCTAATTTCAGATATTCAACCCTTTGATTTATGTGTTTCAGAAGTTTCACTGGCACTTACCAAATTTTTCTATAGCCTATATTTCACTATCACTTGATCTATCTAGAACTTGCTGCTACATCACACCTCTCTGTGACAGCCTGCCTATTTGTGATGAGCTTATTTGGCCTCTATTTTATTTCTTACAGGTAAGTATCATTGAAAAAGCAGAATTTGTTGGTAGCCTTTACCTCAGTCTCCTTTGAATGAGTATGATTATTTTTATGACTTACCAGAGCTTTATCCAAACTCAACTAATTCTACTAAGCAGGTTGTATTTCATTGCATAAACCTAAAATGACCAAAAGTTTGAGTAAACTACAGTTCCCCATAAGATTTGAAATAAGTTATCTGTGTGTATATAGATTTCCCTCTCCGTCTCCTCGCCATTTGAAATTCATTTTATATGCACGGCTATTCCATGTCGAAAATGATTTCTGTGCAGTAAATGATGATGATGGTGCATGAGATATATAATGCAAATGGTGGACAATTGTGTTTCATGTGGAGTAGAAATGAGTGGAAGAGAACCTACCAGAAACACAGGACCTGGAACAAAAAAAGTAAGTGAGGACTGATAAGCCAGGAATATCAGGAACAGGCTGCTTAGGAGGCAGGAATAATGTCCAGGAACCTCAGACCCAGAGTGAGGGCATGAGTGAGGAAGAAGTTCAAGGTGTGAGGCTGGGTTAGGTTAATAATGTAAGAGAAATACCTTGGCAATGAAGATGTGACCGAGACCTGTCTTTGATATGTAGCACCCCATAGGTTGCCAGTGTAGGTTTTGGTCAACATGGATGGCTAGGCATGTTTCCTCACCTTCCTTACTCCTCCAGGGCCATGCCCCTGAAGCTGTGGCCTGGGTCAGATGGGACCATTCACTCAGACTTGGCTATGACTGCAAAGTCACAACATTCTTAGGTGAAATTACATTTCCAAATGTAATTTTTTTTCATTAAAATAATGTTTCATTCCAACCTTGGGTTCTGAAGAAATTTTCCAAAGTTCTTTTCCTTACTCCACCACACTCAAAAGCAATTTGGTACACATTCTATATTCATTTAAAATGTTATATATCCCAGTATCATTTTTCCCTAAAATTACCTCTAGTGAAAGATATCTATCTTCTTTCTTATACTGTTAGTTGGAAGACAATTGTAACATATTTTTCCCCATTACCAATATTAGCATAATACCCCTGAAGTTAAGCACATAGAAGGTGCTGCAATAAACAATTCAAGACCTTCTGAAGTTCAGTGTCTTTGGTGTCAGTAACTCCCAAGCAGGAAGCTGCAAGCTGAGAGTCTGATTTTGTGGCAGCTTTTTCACAACCCTCAGAAATGGGTGGTCACTGAAGCTATTACAAAACTCAATGGGGCAGTGAGGTTTAATTTAGCCTGTGTATTCAGGATAGCCCTTGATAGTACACTGCTCCATATTTCTTATACAAAATGCTCTCATACCCAGAATTAAACTAAAAACCCGTTGAAGGAAAGAAATCCCTTCCCAGTGTTAGCAAGACACAGGAAATCAATATATATTCCTTGAATCAAGATTTAAATTAATTCATCTTGTTTTTTAAGATCTACCAAAATTAAATGAGAGAGAAATCCAAGCTATAATTTAATCCAAGAGGAAATCTTCAACTTTTTTTAACCAACAAAAAGAGCATTTCAGAGAGAGGCTTGTTACTAATTATATTTTGCTGACATATGCCAATTATATTCAGCAATATTGTTCCCCCAGCCTGTTGGGTCACGTAACAGCCTGAGAGAACAATGATGCTGAATTAACGATTGCAATGAAAGCTTTCAAGAATCTCTTACTCAATTAGATGCTGACAAATCTACCTGTAAGTCATAAAAAGTTTCTAAAATTTAAATAGTTTTATAAAGTACATGTACTTCACACAGTTAACACAGCCCTGAGAGATGAAGTCCATGTTTTTACATTTATAATGTTCCTTTCTTTATTTCAGTGACTTAGTAATTGACTTTTAGTCATTTCATCACATAATTTATATACTCAGTCATCTCTGCAAGTTATTTTAAACTGATGTAGAAAATATAATTTAACAATTAAATGGCCTTCCAGTGGTGTCCAGTTATTTCATGATGATAGGCAAATTGTTTAACCTTCAGATGTCTTGTGGTGATAGATGCTGAAGAAAAATTAACCACAAATATCGCAATTAAGACAAAAGGTAAATGTTTTTAAGCATTCATGACATTCATGATGGAAAAATAGGAGAATGTCTTCATAACCATCGGGCATACAGAAAAGTAGAGATACAGGGCTGAGATTCATGATAAAGGTATCACATAGAAAGCCTTACATACACGGAAAAGGGCTGCAAGAATTTCTCTTGATTTGATGTTGATCTTCCTCTTCCAGTAACAAGTTCAAAGAGCACTCAAACCTTGAGAACACAGAGTGACAAAAATCTTAAAGAATATAAGATCACGATCTTAAATCCCTATGTTGTACTCCTTTGGTTGTTTGAATAAATATTATATATGTGTGTCTTTATATGCAAATATAAATGGTAAACTCCTTGAACACAAGAACTGGATTTAGCATGCTTAAGTTACCAACAGCAAAATCTATTATCTTGATTTAAAGTGTGCTTTAGTGAAAAAAGTGTGCTCCATGTGAAGAAAATTAAGGTGGATTTCTGTTCCTCGGTCTATATGGTCTAACTTTACATATCATAAAAATCATGTTTGATCAAGCCAGATTCTTATCTTCCTTAAAATTTTACCTTTTAATTATTTTTATTTTAATGTTACCAAAATTAACCACCTTTCAAATATTTTATGTAACAAGATATATGTCTTAGACAAGAATTATTAGAGTCATATTTTATATAAACTATTCAAAATAGTGTGGGATTCTTTTCTAATGCACTCTTGGGTGGCACCAGGAGGAAATGATAATTTAATATGAAGTTTGGGGAAGTCCAAGATAGTGAGATTGTTTTCCTTTAAAATAAGAATTTCTACATACCTCCCAGTTTGACAAGCTCTTGTTAGCTGTCCTTTATACTTTGTATTTTAAAAAATGTATCAAAACTCAAGACCAACGGAGATTTTCTTTCTATAACCATTTCCTAAAACAGAGATTCTGGTTACCAGTTCAGAAGTTGATTAGAACTTTTATGTGGGTTTTGGGTACCCTACACTTGGTCTCATTTACATGATCTGTATTTGACGCTGGTAGACAGGAATAACTTGTGGAACTTCACTTGATTTTGCATCGTGACCTTGACCTCTAAGGTTTTAGAAAAGCGCTTCTCACTTGTGCAAGGCAGCCATTGTTCCAGCAGTTCTTTCTTTTGGCTTGAGAAGACATAAGGTCCTGAGATATGGTTCCTTCTCTGATCCAGTATCTTTGGCTTTTTCTCCTGAAATTAGCTTGTGCTGACTTCCATATTTGCAATATCATTCATTCTTTTTTGCTCTTTCCTCTCTCATTCCCTCCCTCTTCCTCTTACATGCACATACACACACGCGCACAAACACACACACAGAGAAAAATCTATATGTGTCAGACATTCAGCAAGGGAAAGACAAAGGCACTGAGTTAATTACCCATCATTTACTGCTGCTGAGAAGAGCAGATGGCAGCAGACGATATGTAAATGGCAAGGGGCAGTGAATTATTCGATTTTTTTAGATTAATCGTCGATGACAAAGGAAGTGATTACAGGCTGTGACATTTATACAAATGTATAAAGTACATCACACTAAAAAATAGAACTTAATATTATTATGAGGATGTCAGGCATATGAACACTATTGTCACAATACAAAGCAACAAATTTTACAATAACCCAAAAATCTGCTATCTCTTTACCTTAAAACTTTAGTGAGCCCCAGAATCTGAAAAAAGGATGAACCTAGGTCTATATATCATGGAATAGTCTCCCCAAACCTAACCAAATCTATTAAGGTACAAAATATAGGAGATACACCATACAGTAGAATAGTGTTTATTGGAACATGAAACAAAACCGTATTGTTTGCTTACAACAGATCTGGTGCCATATCAGTGAGTAGACTGTAAAACAGAAGAGGTGCTAATAAAATACAGGCCAGAAATAGAAGTTAAAATTAAAAGTGATGTTTGGCTGCGGCCCATTTAGATAGTGTGGAGGAAGAAAAAATTAGAAGGGAAAAGAGAAAGGACTGTGCTCCTACTACATCGAAATATTACTCTACCAGACACACACACAGAAAATCTCCCAGTGACTTCAAGGTCAAAATGAAGAAATTTCTGACCAAGCTTCCCTTCTAAGTAATATACAGATATGTATAAACATGAGCCCAAGAGCACAGACATGTCACACACACACACACACACACACACACCCATCACCCTTTTGCAGGAGGGAAGCACAGTAGCTTGTATTTTCAGTTGCTTTAATAATTAATTGGTACATGAGCAAATCAGATGCTTTCCCTGGCAGATCAGAGAAACTGCCCCATCATCAAAATGTTTTCAACCACCCCGTTATTAAATCTATATGGTGCTAATATTACTAAAAAGAGAGGGAGCCGTTGAGCCACACATTTATTCCCTGAAAGCATTCCAGCCACTGCAGTTCTGAGGCGCCCTTCTAATGAGAGCTTAGCTCCAAATATCAGCCTAGAGAAAGGGGGAGAGTTTAGGGCACATTTATTTATACTCTTCAGAAATACTTTCAAAACAGGCAAGGGAAAACATCACCAAAATTACTGCTGAGTACTTCACCATTATGTATTCTTTGTTGACAATAGGGCCACTGGTGCCTGAGAGAGAGAGAGAAAGAGAGAGGAGAGATCACCGGAGTATGATGGGGTGGGAGCTGGAGTGGGGGAGGGGCATTATTAGTCAGCAGCAGCAGCGGCAGCAGCAGCGGCAGCAGCAGCACTAGATAGAGCATTTAAGTATGGCAATCCATTTTGAATGAACGTGGGTTCAGGAATAAAGTGCAGGCAGAACCAATCTGCCCTGAAGAAAAGAAAAGCATAAAATATTGCACAAAGACAGGAGAATTTCCAGGGTGGCTTTAAAAGCAACCCAAACTGGCAGGTGCACAAAGCAAACCATTACCTTTGTGTGCTGATTTTAGGAAATATTATTGGTTTTTTTCTTATTTTTTTTTATATAACCATAAAAGCAATACTCAAAGGTGTAAATAATGCTGATTTCTGCCTTAGTGTAAATTTGATGGGGTGTAGTACTGATGACTATTGTTTTAAAAATTTACCTATAGATATATGTTGTTGACATTATATAATAGTGGGCTTTGATACAGATAATTGTTACTTTTAATCAAAATGAGTCCCAAATGTGTCTACATTATCCTTACTCAGCATTTAACATGGCTTTCAATGTAATCATCTCTTAAATTAAAAAATTAAAATATTGATGAAGGTTAAACTCCACCTGGATAAAGTTATGAAACTATCTGGAGCCCATGACAAAAACAGGGACAATTATTTTAGCAAAAGATACTGTCTATATGTGTTTCGTATGCATTCTGTCCTCTGCACTTTCAGTTCCTGGCCAAAAGGCACAGTGCTATGTTTTTAAGTTCATTGTTGATGAGTTAAAAACAAATCAAATAAAATAATTCTCTGTACTTGTAAAGAGGAAAATATTCTGGAAGAATTTACAAGTAAGAATTCCAGAAATACATGTAAAATCTTACAATATGAAAACAGCAGCCCTATGAAGCCAAAGGTGTTTGCTGCTACTGCATCTTTATTAGGAAATCCATCAAAAGTCATAATTCATGCTCCAGATCCTTTAAACAAAATGAAACGTAAATTAGAAAAGATATTTTTCCTCAGTAAAACTATGCCAAAAAACAACCTTTATGTATGTTTAAAAATAACTGGTAGAACTGTAAATATTTGGGTTTGAATCTTCTTTGGATCTTATTAGAGATCTCTCTTTCATAATTCATTTAAAAAGAAAACAAAAGACAAATGGAAATATGTAAGAACTGCTAATCACACTCCATATGAACAGTCAGGCTGCAATTGTGTTTAAAGTATCCTGTCTGTGTTAAATGTTTTCCAAATTTAAAAAAATCATTGAAAATGATTTTATAGAATATCAAACCAAATTTTATCTGCTTGATAACAGATCATAGTAGATCTTGTTTATACGTTACAAACATACTATTCAAAATGAACAAGAAATTTGTTGATTAACATTGTCATATTGAAGAATCATATTTGATAAAAGCAAAATTTTAGGAAGTGAAAGCCACTACATCAAAAATAGCTATATATTTATTGGAAAATATGGATTATAAATACCAAATGAACTAATATAGTATTAGATAAACACATATAAAAATAATGTACTTGAATATAAATATATACACAAAGTACATTTACTAGTATGTATTATCAATATATACATTACATGTTTATATACTAATGGTTTATCCACAATAATAAATTATAATCTTCATTTGTATTCAAGAATATCTATAAGCAAACATTCTGGTTGTAAACACAGGCATTTATTAAGATGCCAGTGTTTCTAAATGACACTTAGAGAGTATTTTAAAGGGATAATTTTGGAATTTTAGGTAAGTATATTTTAGAAAATATGTCCAAACTTCAAAAACATTTATTTAAATAATAGAATATTAGTTGTGCCATTAAATCATCTCTACACCAAATGAAATAAACATTTTCAAGTAGACATAATAAGATGGGTTAAAAATTTTAAAAGCTGTCTGTTTATCGAATGCTTTGAGCCCATGCATTTCAAAGAACACTGAAAAAGATCAGATATAATAAAGCATTTCTTAAAATCAGAAGACAAAGATCTAGAGTCCAAAAGTAACTTATTGCTTTTGTTTATTATTTATTTTGCTTGAATGTATATATTGTAAGCCTTTACAATCTGAAAATAGAATGAAAAAGCTAGGCCTAACATTTTGAAAAAGATCAGATATAATAAAGCATTTCTTAAAATCAGAAGACAAAGATCTAGAGTCCAAAAGTAACTTATTGCTTTTGTTTATTATTTATTTTGCTTGAATGTATATATTGTAAGCCTTTACAATCTGAAAATAGAATTAAAAAGCTAGGCCTAACATTTTGAAAAAGATTAGATATAATAAAGCATTTCTTAAAATCAGAAGACAAAGATCTAGAGTCCAAAAGTAACTTATTGCTTTTGTTTATTATTTATTTTGCTTGAATGTGTATATTGTAAGCCTTTACAATCTGAAAATAGAATTAAAAAGCTAGGCCTAACATTTTGAAAAAGTCAGCTTCATGGTAGGCATAGGTAACAAAATATATTGCACTTTAGCTTTTCTTATGCTTTTGTGCTTTACCTTTTAAGTAGTATCATTTCTTTTTGTAAAATATTTTAGTAACATTTTGCATTGTGCATGTATGCAAACATATATTTTGTGTATTAAATATTTACAATGCATTTTATGTACATAATACATCTGCTTATACCAACACTAAATTATTTGCCAACAGCAAAGATAAAATGTCTCCAAGAAGAGAATGAATGCAGTAGCTCCTTTTTTCCTTTTAAATGTAACTGAATGAGGTAATATTAATAGTACTTTAAAGCATGGATTATCTCTCATTTGCCTACTTTCTTATTTATAGATGGTAAAATATATTTTGTCTTTCGAAAAGAACATCAATTCAAAGAATTATGAAATTCTGTCTTGTGAGAGTAGATCTTACATTTCATCTTTGGATGATTCTTCCAGTTCAACTCAACTGACTCCATTTTTATCAGTTCTATTTTTAAGTATAATACAGAATTTACTATAGCAACCTAAACCCAAGCAGTTTTCTCTCACTTTCTTTCTTGATCTAAATCAAACCCATAGAGCCCTCTGTTGGAAAGATTTCAGATTGCATTGTATTGTTTTTATGTGCAGCACAGAAAATGTTTGCAATGCTAACTTTTTTTTATTTTAGAAGGCAAAGGACACCAGGTTACATGTGGCTTCCCAACACAGCAGAAAAAATTTCATGCCAAAATAAGAAAATATATAAGCACATGATACCATTGCTCCAGAAACTCCAATCCACGCATTAGTTCAAAGAATGATATTAAACTGGCAAATTTTATTGCACTGCATCCTTCAATTAGTAAAAAACTGGATGCTGTTTTCACAGAATGGAATTCATACAGTCATCTTTTGCTTTAACCTGTAAGAGTGATGTAGAGACAAGAAATATACTCATTTGACAAGTAATCATTTAAATGGGTTCTAGGAGCTTTTAAAGTGTTAAAACATTTATATATTCATTTGCACCAACAATATTTTCTTGTATTTAAAAGCTAAGTCATCTAAAAAAGAAAGATTCCTGAACATTTAAGAGTTATTTGCAAAAATTATGAAGCTGTTTTAAAACATTTTTAATACCAAATTGAGAAGGAAGACTGTTGGCATACCAGGGAGCCACCTTTCTTGGACAGCTCCTTCTTCCCATATGTTGCAAACATCCTTCTAGGTCTCCTGCAGTTTTCTTCAAAGTATCCAGACTCCTATTTGGTCTCACCAGTGGCAGGGTTCTTAACACTTCCCACCATCCTTATGGCTGCCTACCCTAAGCTTCGGCCTCATCTCCTCAGAGAACTATCTTCACTGACCCCAACATAGCACTGCCTCCACAAACACAAACATGACGTGTTTAACTTCATCTTTGATAAAAATCAGTGTTGTTCTACATGCTAATGGCTATTACTTGTATGCATAATATAGCTGAGTTCTTGGCTGGGTAAAGAAGCATCTTCGTTCACATTGAGTAAGTAGTGAAGAATACATTTTCTTCATGAATGTTCTGTCTCGGTTCATGTAGCAGATTGCCAGATTTGGAAAACTCTAAAAGATTACCCAATGATTTATAGACTTCTCCATCAGATGAAAATGCATATTTCAATCATATTTTTGGCAAGTTTTAATGGGTCATCCATCCAAAAAACAGGAAAAGAAAAAAGTATGTGCATGCCAGCTTGTCTTCTCCCAAAGATTCTTAGCTTATATGATATAGATTTTAAAAGTCGAACTAATTCACCTCCAAAAAAGGCTTTTTGCTAGCCCCAGGCAAAGGGCATCAGGTCTATTTTTAAAAAGACGCAATTATCCCATATTATGTAAGAAGATATCAGAAAGTAGGCCTTAGAAACCTTCTCTACATGAAAGGAAATGCTGATCTTCTCCTAAGCCAAACCAAAGCTTTTCTTTAGTACTTATCCCAGCATACCTAGTCTTCAATAAACGTAGCTGAAAGTTTATATAATGCATATTTTGAGGGACCGAAAGAGGAAACGTAAGCCGGGGAAACAAAACTTAGGCAGTGATGAAATAAGCAACAGCCCACAAGTCAAAATGAGAACAGAATTTGGGAATAAGTTCAAAAAACCAAAATCTTGCTACTTCTGCTTCTGTGCTTTCTTTTTGGCTTAGCTTTATGGGAATCTATACTGGAGTAAGTCTTGTGTTTATTTGCTACAGGCATGTATGTATATTATCTCATTCTAAAAAGGAAAGGAGAAAAGGTCACTGGATAACTGTCGAAGGAGGATTTGACTGGTGAATATGGGCAAAGCTAATCCAACGTGTTTGAGACAATGAACTAGGGGTAAAGAAGGTCAAAAGAGTGAAAGACATTTTAACAGTAATTCCAAGATGAAACTATTGAATTTGGCATGACATTTGGAAAGAAAGTAATTTCCCTAAATTTAAAGTCATTTTCATGATCCTTAAGTATTTTCTTCAATAGCTGCAAGCTAAGGATTCTGGCTACACAGAGAATGGCATAATCCCAACCAAAGATCAATAGCTTCAACCCAAATGAACTCAAGTGGTTAGTACATAAACATATCTACCAGCTGATTCTGACCACTTAATCTCAAGTTCCTGGGCTCAGAGCACAACGAATGCAAAAAGTGCATGACCTGGATGAGCAGATTTACCCCTGCTGTCCCCTTGGTGATGAGAGCAGCATAGCCCTGACCAGTATTCAGCATACGCAGGTTACTGGAACAGTCCGACTTCCATCAGAATCTTGACAGACTTGGATGTCATTGGCGATCTAGGTCTTGCATTCTGAACTGGTGGACCTTCTAGATTAGTCCTCTAGAATGAGTTTCTGGATATTCTGCATAGGGTGTTTTACTGATTGGGTTTCTTTGGTTGACTTTTAGCATAAGAATCAAATGGAGATAACTTTCTATAATCTTTGCACCTGAATGTCCTCATTTCATAAAACAGCATCACCTTTAGAAGATTAAATAGTAAAAGAATGTCTCTTTGGTGTTACATATTTACGTATTTATGTGTAAGAAAGCATCGCATGCTAGAAATAATTTGCTTCCCACCACCTCACACTCCTGATTCTAAAAAGTAAAGCATGCTTATCAACTAAAATGAGTCACCTGTGCTTCTAAAGAAGGTTGTTGCCAGGTATATGCACCTAGTGTTCTCATTAAAATGTTTTGAGAATAACAGCACAGCTGACTGTAGTGTCAGAGCATCTGATATTAATTTCTACCTGTCTTTGCACCAAACGACAAATGTGAGCACTTGGACCAGCTATATTATTAATAGAATTCTGCAAATATTCATTTTAACTTATTTTATTAATGGAAAAAGAAAAATATTTTCATACATTCCAGTATTTTCTAAAATCAATTTCAGAATTGTAATAATTGGCTAGGTCTCTTCTCTTTCAGTGAAAATATTTCATGAAATCACTTGAGGAAATAATCAAAACCATCAACAAGATGTACAATACTGTGAGTTTTCAACAGGTTGAATTTCAGCAAATTAGATGCAATTTGATAAATTTGATAAAATTAGATAAAAAGAGAGAAAAAACTCTTCTGAAAGTTACATTAAAACCATAACCTTAGAGATTTCCTTTATCTAGAAAAAAAAAAGATTTTTTTATTCTGTTAGAGTAAAAAGGCATTCAATATGAAAACCTGACTTTAATTGGCAACCAGATAAATCTCTAAAAATGAATAAAAGGCATGTCCCAATGTTATCTAAGTTTGTTTAAGAACATTACTATTTAAACTTCTTCCTTATCTTTTTGAGCTCTAAATTAAAACAAAGCAATACTATTTCAGGAACCATGCCCCTCACTAAGATTCACTGACGGAAGAATTCTGCAAAGAGCTATAGGTGTTCCCCCTCCACTGGTGATAGATGATGGGTCCCTGATGCCAGCTCTTTATGGGTGATATTAATAGTCCTAGGTGCCTGGATTAATGTTCATTAGAAGCACAACCATGTAGGCACTAAGCTTTTATCCAGCATCCTTACATTCCATAATTCTCTAAGTCATGGAAAGAACAATTATATCTTTGTCTCGTAAGCTATCAAGAGAATTCTATCTCTATATATGTGAGACCAAGGGTTTAAATGAGGGTAGAATACACCAGAGCCAATCTTCCTGCCTCTAAACTCTCTCTCCCAGCCATTCTGGTGTTTTGTCAAGTTGACTCAAGTTTATTCTTCAGTTTACTCCTCTCTTTAAAATTCTCGGTGACTCAAGGTCAAGGACATAATCCTTGGCTTGGTATTTAAGATCAGATAAAATGCCAGGTAAAGTGCAAGATGGCCAGATAAATTCGAATTTCAGATAAAAGACAACGTTATTTAGTGTAAGTGTGACCCATGCAGCATTTGGGAACATAGACTAAAATATTATTTGTTGTTCATCTGAAATTTACATTTAACTGAGCATCTGAATTTTTATTTGATAACTCTGGCATAGACTCCCAGTCCCAACATCTCTTGTCAGCTTCCTTTCCTACTGTTGCAGAACAAACCCTCTGCTCTAGCCACAACCGCGGCCTCCATGTTCCTCACACTCCAGCACTTCCGTGACTCCACAGTGTTATTTCAGTGTTCCTCTGTCCAGGAGGGCCTCCTTTCTTCATTCTATTAAAACTCTGCTAGGGAGGCTGAGGCGGGCGGATCACGAGGTCAGGATATCGAGACCATCCTGGCTAACATGATGAAACCCCCCCCCCGACTAAAAATACAAAAAATTAGCCAGGCGTAGTGGTGGGCGCCTGTAGTTCCAGCTACTCGGGAGGCTGAGGCAGGAGAATGGCGTGAACCCGGGGGGCGGAGCTTGCAGTGAGCTGAGATTGCGCCACTGCACTCCAGCCTGGGCGACTGAGCAAGACTCCATCTCAAAAAAAAAAAACTCTGCTCATCTTGAAGATTGAATTCAAACTGCATCATTTCTATTATTTTTTTTTTTATCATTCCATAGGCAATCCCTATAACACATTGTTTTTCACATAAATACAATTGTCTCCTGCCTTCTGGCTTATCACCCATAGTTATTCTTCAAATTTTGTTTAAATCCTGGAGTAGGTTTTACCTTTTCTCATACTTAGGTCTCACATCCCCATACAGTCGATAAGCCCCATGTGGTAGGGTTGCTATTTATCTTGTACTCTTGCAAACTGACCACAGAAAGCAGAGTATAGTTTCAGAAAGAGAAGCAGAGGCGAAAACTGATGTTAGGAAAGGCCTACAATATGCTGGAAGTTTTACATGGTATTTTTTTCAACCTTATAGAAAACTAACAATATCTTCACTTTACAGCTGAAGAAAACATAGCTCAGAAAAGTTAAGCAACTTACCTAAGATAACAGTAACAGAGGCAGAATTTGAACCCAGGTCTGCCTGGTGTTTACCATGCCACCCTCTCCATTAATGCCGTTGTCAGCTATTGCTGCAGCAGCCACCATTTAGTTTTTAATGTTGGTGTGGAAGTCTCAGGAAATGAAAAATCTAGGCCAGACAGCTGAGGTCAAGTAGACAACTAAGGAAGTTTGTAGGAAGCATGATTGCAGCTGGGGCATACTCTGCCACCTTGGGAAAAGCAAGAACAGCTGGGGCAGCAGAAGAGACAAACCCACTGCATGGGGTGAAGAAAATTAAGTGGAGCAGGAATGGAGCTGACTCCACATTTCCTGATAACTGAATGTTTGCAAGCAAACAGCAGTATAGAGCCAGCCCAGGCAGAGAGGCTGGCCCCACGCTTTCCCTGTGGTCTGAGGCAGTCAGGGTCTTGCTGCAGAACATGGTTGCTTGGAGAAAGGAGGAAAAGAGAAAAGCAGCAAGCAAAAGCTGAAAGTTGAATTCCTAGCAGAAGCTAGGCATTTATGTGCAGTAATTGCCGGTAGGTCAGTAGATTCTTAAACAGCATGAAGGCTCCCAAAAGGTCAGTGAACATTTTAAAAATTTCAGTGCACATTTGTGCACCACTGCATGCTTTGCTGTTTTCCAGCTCCAAGCTCCGCAAGGGATAAATGGGGTTATTTTAAGGTCTGGAAGCCTCATCCTATCCTATGGAAAATACCATCTACTAGAGAAACACACTTTCTTTCACCTTTCTAGTCTTTTGGAAGACTTCTCTAGTGATAAATTTTATTTATGCCTCCCTACTGTTCAGAGACCTCTGCAGTCAGCAGGGGTGAGATAGTATAGAGGAGCTGGATTTTCTCCCTCTCACATTTGTGGGTTTATGGCATGAAGGCCTATTATTTTAACATATTTTGTGTAGTTAAATGTGAAATACTTGGAAGAGAGAACATTTCAGAGAACATTTCACCTGCCCATTTAATAGCATCAGTAGCTAAGACCAAAAGCAAACTGTGGTCGCCAGGATAAGCAATGATCCCCCCCAATGCCAAAGATACTATTATAAACTCAGGATCAATAGAAATTACAAAGCAGTGTTGCTTTTATTTTTAGCTTTAACCTTCGAGAAAATCAAGGCTTCAGAATATTGAATTGGATCAGCACATCAGTGATTGCAGACACAGATACAATTAGGGAATCTGGATGCAGCCAAACAATTATAAATCTTAGTAAAGTGCCTTGGTTTCCTCTCCACTGTGGATATTCACACAAATAAAGCATCCCATTGTACAGAGCTTCTTTTACTTTAATGTATATCAAAGTGCATTTCCCGCTCACGGTTACGGAATACTCTATTTCACATATAAAAAAATTAAAATCAAGCAGTTTATAAACCCTAGATGCTGATTAACGTATTAGTTGTTTAGCCAAGGTGAGTGGCTAAAATGGAATTAAATGCATGAGGAATTATTAATGTCACAAGATGTAAAATGTGTAAAATTTCAGCCAACTAAAATACCCTCTACAATCAACAAATGCTTGGTGCATTAGGGACCCCTGTGCAGCCATAAGGCTGCAATATCCCTTCTAAGGACCATTTGCTTTCTGAAGCACCTGCCATCTGTACTGTATGATCTTGAATCCTTTCCTTCTGAGGTTGCTTTTCTGCTTACTTGTCATTATTTCCAATAGCCCAAAAATTAAAACTTGAAGGATGGATATAGGATATTTTGGAGGTAGGACAAAAGTGAATAGCAGTGATAGGAACCCAAGCTCCTTGGATAAAGATCCAGCTTATTATCTATTTTAGAAGCAAGACAAATGCTTCAGACATTTCAAGGGCACACAGATATACTGAAATATGGAATCTTGTTAATAAATGAAAGCAGCTGAATGACCATGCTGGCTGGCAAGCAGCCACCAGAGGTAAAGTGATTTTCTTTGAGCTAAATTGTGAGTCAGGTGCTCTTGCTGTCTGTCATCATACACACAAACACAGACACACACAGAGATGCACAATACACAGACACACACAAACACACAGACCACACAAATGTGCACTCTTGGAGTATGCACACTACTAAGATCAGATCAAATAATCTAAGTTAGAAGAAATTCATTCTTTTGCTTCTTATAAGTAAATATATGGTTGTGAATTATAAATATTATAAAAAGTTATGTCTGTGGGACTCAGGGGAAAGAAGGCCCACAGAAGACCGTACTTACTTAATATGCCATCTTCATACGCATGAAGAGGGTAAAAGTAGGGCCTTTAAGAGAAGATGAAAGGCAGCAGTATTGTTTATCCTACAGAAGAGCAGGTTAAGAGGTGATCTGATTACTAGTTTCAAGTACACAGAGGGCATTTTTATGAAGGTGAAGGTGATTGGTTGCTCTCCATATTGGCAGAGGACCTGACAGGAAGAAATGGGCCTAAAGATAGAGTTCAGTTAAACATAAAGATAAATGTATTCAACTTCAAGTTGATAAAACACAAAAATGGCTGGCAGAGAGTGTGAAGAGTTCATTCCTGGAGCTCTTTAGAAGAAATAAGTAGTTATTTTCCTGGTGACTAAAATGAGATGCCTGCTTGAAAGAACTTGCCCAATGACCACTTATTACTTGTTTTAGGTTGATGGATAGGAAATGAGAATGGAATGTGGAAATGAAATGCTATGCAAATTATATTATAATGCCTCCAGTATTTATGATGTAGTTGGTACTCATTTAACAACACCAAAACAATTCCTAGGAGTGTCAACACTGAACTCAATTTTGTTCCTTGCCCTATCAGCTGCCTTTGATGCAGCTTATCACCCCTCCTACTTGAAATTTACCCTTCACTGGACTGCTGGGATGCCACTTTTGTGGTTCTCATTTTACTGCATAGGCACTCCTTTTCTATCACCTCAGCATCTAAATGTTGACATACTCAGGCTCAGTCCTTGGACCTCTTCTCTTCTCCGGCTTTAATCACTTAATAGATGATTTCATCTAGTCTTGTGGCTTCCAATTTCACATTTCACTTACATTTTGAAGATTCTGAAGTTTATATCTCCATCCCGGACTTCTTCCCTGAACAACAAACTCCTTTATCCAACGATCTATTCTATACGTCCTATTAGAAAGAGAGATAATAAAATTAAGCTCCCAATTTTCTTCCACCCACATCACCAAAGTTGTCTCTCTCATCATCTTTGCCATATCTCTAAATGGCAACTCCCTTTTTCCAGTTGCTCAGGCCCAAGATTTTGGAGTCATTCTTAAAAACACTCTTGCTTCCCACTCCACATTCAATCCATAGCAAATTCTGTCAGTTTTACTCTCAAAAACATGCATAATTTAACCCTGTCCACTGCTACCACCCTGCCTCCATCATTTCTTTCTTCCATTATTACAGTCTTCAATCATCTCTCCGCTTCCACCCTGGCCATCCTATGTAGTACAAGGTGATATTTTTAAAATATAATAGTTCAAGGTTGACATCAGAAAATGGTGGAATCATTTTCTACCATCATCTCCCCACAGTGCACTTATATTGATAGGCAAAAGTCCAGGGGAGAAGTACAAGCACACCATTGGAGCAAAAAATAACAAAACACACATATTGAAGTGGATAAGAAAAACAGTTTCACTTTACTCATTACCCTACCCCAAGGGGACATAGTTCAATGTCAAGAAAGACCGTCAAGTCCTTGGTCCACGAGTCCTTCCACAGGGGAAAATGAGTGCAGTGAGTCCTGCCTTCCCCAGCCATGCAAGATGCTGCCAAAGAAGCCTACCTCTTTCTGGCCCTACCAATAGGACTAAGGGTGTTAACACAGCTGAATGGCTAGGAGAAGCTGAGAGCAGAAAACAGAAGCAAGGACTCACAGCAATTAGGTCTCAAAACTCAACAAAGGTCTGTGTATCCTACTAAATGCTTGACAGACTCAAGCAAGAGGACTCTCTGCAAGGGGCTTGAAATTCCTCACCTACAGACTCTCCTATCAGCTGACACACAGGTGACTCCAATGCTCCATATATCTCCCCTTCCATCTCTCCTATATGGCTAGCTCCCTTCATGTGCCCCCCAGATATCAAGTGTGAGCATTTGCAGGTGGCTCACAAGCACCTGTGGTCATCAAGCTCAACTCCACAGAATTAGAAGAAGGCACACAAACTTGAACATGTCAGGTCACCCCCTGACTCCATCCCACCAGGGAAAATAAACAGGAGACTGATTATCCAGCTAGGCCTTGTAGGATTGAGAGAATCTAAAGAGTTTTCCTCCAAGAGGAAACAAGAAGTGTGGAGTGGGTATATCCATAGAAAAGGTCTGAGAGGGCCTCAGAATCTCTAGTCTGGCTGACAGGTGTAGGTAATTCTTTCCGCAAATCAGTCAGTGAAAATGAAGGTTATTGCTTCTCCAAATCTAAAGACAGCAATGTAAGACTTCAAAAAACATTAAAAATCAAGGAAACATGTTTCCATGACACCACCAAAGGAAAACAATAATTTTTCAGTAACTGACCCCACAGAAATGGAGATCTATGAATTGCTTGACAATGAATTCAAATTAATTGTTTTAAGGAAGTTCAGTGAGCTACAAGAGAACAAAAATAGACAATTCAACAAAATCAGAAAAATAATACATGAACAAAATTAGAAGTTAAACAAAGATAGAACTCATTTAAATAAAACAGAAATTCTGGAGCTGAATAAAACATAATGAAATGAAAAATGCAATAAGAAGTTTCAGATTTCATCAAGGAGAATGCAATCTATGAACTCAAAGATAGATTACTTGAAACTATTTAGCCAGAGGAGAAAAAATAATGAAAAGGAATGAAGAAAGCTTATAGAATTTATAGGACATCATGGAGGTAAATACAATAAGCAGTATGGAGTTTCCAGAGAAGAATATAAAAAGAGAGGGACAGAAAGTTTAATTAAATAAAAAATGGCTTCAAACTTCCTAACCTTGGGAGATATATGGATATCCAAATACATGAGGCTGTAAGACTCCCAGATAGATTCAATGCAAAGAAAATTTTATTTAGACATAAAGTAATCAAATTGTTGAAAATCAAAGACAGATAATTTTGAAAGCAGCAGGAGAAAGACTTTTCACACAGAAGAGAAGCTTCATTAGACTATCAGCCGATTTGTCAGCAGAAACCTTGCAGACTAAGAGAAGGTAGGATGGCATATTCAAACTGCTGAAAGAAAAATTTGCCAACTAAGAATAGTTTATTCAGCATAGCTGTTCTTCAGAAATGAAGGAGAGATAAAAATTTTCCAAGACAAACAAAAGCTGAGGAAGTTTGTCACCACTAGACTTGCCTTACAAGAAATTCAAGTTCTTCAAGCTAAAATGAAAAGATGCAAATTAGTAACATGAAAATACATGAAAGTATAAAATTCAATGATATGGTATTTAGTCAAATTCAGAATATTTTAATACTATAATAGTGGTATTTAAATCACTTTTAACTCTTATAAAGTTTAAAAGTATTGAAAATAACCATAACTAAATAAATTGTTAATTGATGCACAATTTAAAATGAATTATGACAGTAAAAACTAAAATGTGGAGTAGAGAAGAAGTAAAAATGTGATTTTTGTATGCAGTTCAAGCTAAGTTGCTATCAGTTTAAATTTGACTTTTATATATATAAGATGTTTTATGTAAGCCCCACAGTAACAACAAAGCAAAATCCTACAGTAGATACACCAAAGATAAAGAAAGAGGAATCAAAGCATTCCACTATAGAAAATAATCAAATCACAAAGGAAAATAGCAACAGGGGAAGAAGGGAACTATAAAACAGAAAACAATTAACAAAATATAATAGCAAGTCATTATCTATCAATAATTACTTTAAATATAAATGAACTAAATTCTCCAATCAAGAGACAGAGAGTAGCTGAATGGATAGAAAACCAAGACCCAACTCTATGCTTCCTATGAGAGACTTCCTTTAGCTTTAAGGACACACACAGGCTGAAAGTGAAGGGATTGGAAAAGATACTCCATGCAAGTAGAAACCAGTTGAGAGCAGGGATAGTTATATTTCTATCAGAAAAAAATAGCCTTTAATTCCAAAGCTGTCAAGAGATGAAGAAGGTCATTATAAAGGGGTCAACTTATGAAGAGGATCTAACATTTGTAAATATATATGCCCTCAACATTGGAACACCTAGTTATATAAAGGAAGTATTAAGGTATCTGAAGGAAGAAATTAACAGCAAAACAATAATAGTAGGGGATTTCAATACCCTGCCTTCAACAATGGATAGGTAATTCCAAATAGAAAATCAATAGGAAAACATTGGGCTTAAACTACACTTTAGAGAAAATGGACCAAAAGACCTATACAGAATATTCCATCCATCAGCAGAAGAATACACATTTTTCTAAAGCATGTAAGAAACGTTCTCCAGAATATAATATGTTAGGCCACAAAATAAGTCTCAATAAACTTAAGAAGATTGAAATCATATCAAATATGTTTTACCACAATGATATGAAATTAGAAATGAGTAACAGGAAAAAAATGAAAAATTAACAAATATGTAGAAAGGAACATGTTCCTGTGCAACCAATGGGTCAAATAGTAAATCAAAGGCAAATTTAAAAATATCTTAAGACAAATGAAAATGGAAGCACAACATATCAAAACTCAGGGCCAGGCACAGTGGCTCACACCTGTAATCCCAGCATTTGGGGAGGCCAAGGTGGGCGGATCACGAGGTCAGGAGATCGAGTCCATCCTGGCTAACATGGTGAAACCCCGTCTCTACTAAAAATACAAAAAAATTAACTGTGAGTGGTGGCGGGCGCCTGTAGTCCCAGCTACTCTGGAGGCTGAGGCAGGAGAGTGGCGTTGAACCCGGGAGGCAGAGCTTGCAGTGAGCCTAGATCGCACCATTGCACTCCAGCCTGGGTGACAGAGTGAGACTCCACCTCAGAAAAACAAACAAACAAAAAACAAACAAACAAAAAACCTCGAAAGCATTTCTAAAAGGAAAGCTTATAGCAATAAATGAATACATGAAGAAAAAAAAGACAAATATCAAATAAGCAACTTAAATTTATACCTCAAAGAAGTAGATAAGAAAAACAAGCTAGACCCAAAGTGAGCAGACAGGAAATAACAAAGAACAGTGTAGAAATAAATAAAATAGAGATGAGAAAAACAATAGAAAAGCTCAATGAATCTAAGAGTTTGTGTCTTTGAAAAGATAAGGAAAACTGACAAATCTCTAGCTAAAACTGAGTAAAAAAAGAGAAGACTCAAAAGATCAGACACGAAGGAGGAGGCATTACAACTGATGCCACAGAAATACAGAGAATCATAAGATACTAAGGACAATTATGTGGAAACAAATTGGACAACCTAAAAAAAAAGATAAATTTTTAGAAACATATAACCTACCAAGACTGAATTATGAAGAAATAGGAAATCTGAGCAAATTAAAAATAAGTAAGGAAATTGAATCAGTAATTAAATATCTGTCAGTGACGAAAAGCCCAGGGACAGATTGCTTTACTGTTGAATTCTACCAAATATTTAAAGAAGAATGAATATCAGTGATTTTCAAACTCTTCCCATGAATTTAAGAGGGGGGAATCTTTTCAAAATTACTTTAGGAAGTCACCAATACCTTGATACTAAAGCCAGAAAATCACACTAAAAGAAGATAAATTTATTGGCCAATATCCCTGTTGAACATAGATGTAAAAATCCTCAAAAAAATACTAGCAAACCAAATTCAAGAGCGCATTAAAAAAATCATAAATCAACATGAGCATGTTGGATTTATTCCTGGGATGAAAGGATGGTTTAACTTATGCAAATCCATAAATGTGATACACAATACTAATAGAATGAAAGACAAAAAACATATGCTCATCTCAATAGATATAGAAAAAGCATTTGACAAATTCATTATCTTTGATGATAAAAAAACTCTTAACATATTAGGTATACAATAAACATACTTCAACATAATAAAGGCCATATATGACAGGCTCACAGCTAATATCATACTCAGTGGTGAAAGACTGAAAGCTTTTCCTCTATGATCAGAAACAAAACAGGATGCCCACTCACCACTTCTATTCAACATAATACTGGAAGTCCTGGTCAAAGCAAATAGGCAAGAAAAAAGAATAAAAGCCATCCGCATAGAAAAGGAGGAAGCAAAATTTTCTCTGTATGCAGACAGCACTATCTTACATATTGAAAATCCTAAAAACCCATCAAAAAACTATTTTTTTTTTTTTGAGATGGAGTCTTGCTCTGTCACCCAGGCTAGAGTGCAGTGGCACAATCTCGGCTCACTGCAAGCTCTGCCTCCTGGGTTCACACCATTCTCCTGCCTCAGCCTCCCGAGTTGATGGGACTACAGGCACCTGCCACCATGCCTGGCTAATATTTTGTATTTTTAGTAGAGGTGGGGTTTCACCATGTTAGCCAGGATGGTCTCAATCTCCTGACCTCGTGATCTGCCCGCCTCAGCCTCCCAAAGTGCTGGGATTACAGGCATGAGCCACCGTGCCAGGCCCAAAAAACTATCATAACCACTAAACACATTCAGTAAAGTTGCAGGATTCAAAATCAACACACAAAAATCAGCTGTGTTTCTATATTTAATAAATACCTGAAACATATTATTCTTTATAAAGTTCCATTTACAACAGTGTCAGAAAGAATAAAGTAACAAAGAATAAATTTAACAAAGGAGGTGAAAAATCTGTACACTGAAAACTGTAAAACATTGATGAAAGAATTTGAAGTAGACACAAATAAATGGAAAGATGTCCTATGTTCATGGACTGGAACAATTAATATTGTTAAAATGTCCATGTTACCCAAAGCAATTTACAGATTGAATGCAATCTCTGTTAAAATTTCAATGACATTTATTTACAGAAACAAAAAAAGTAATATTAAAAATTGTATGGAACCACAAGATCAAGAAGACAGCTAAAGCAATCTTGAGAAAGAACAATGCTACCCTCACTCACCTGCCAACTCACTGTCTCGTCGCAGGCACGCCTTGCAACCACTCCACAGAAATGCTTTGATTACCCACAGTCTTTCACCAGATGCGATCAGCGTCCAGGTGTATTAGTCCGTTCTTGCATTGCTGTAAAGAACTACCAGAGACTTAAACATGAGGCCTGAAACCATGTATTCCTAGAAGAAGACACAGGGAAAAAGCTCCTTAACATTGGTCAGGGCAATGAGTTTTTGGTTATGACACCAAAAGCACAGGAACAAAATCAAAAATAAACAAGTGGAACTACATTAAATTTAAATGTTTCTGCACAGCAAAGGAAATAATCAACAAAATGAAAAGACAACCTCCATAATGAGAGATTATTTGTAAACTCTCTATATATATATGTAAACATATATATATGGTGTGTATATATATACACCATATATATGTATATATATACACCATATATATGTTTACATATATATACCATATATATGGTGTATACATATATATACCATATATATGGTATATATATAAACATATATATGGTATATATATAAACATATATATAAACATATATAAACATATATATGGTATATATATATAAACATACATATGGTATATATAAACATATATATGGTATATATATAAACATATATATGGTGTATATATAAACATATATATGGTATATATATATGGTGTATATGTATATATATGTAAACATATATATATATATATGGTATAAAGGGCTTGATATCCAAAATATAGAAGAAACACAATAACAAAAAAAATCCACAAGCAAAGGACCTGAACATTTTCCCAATAAAGACACACAAATAGCAAGTATATGAAAAGTTGCTCAACATAAATAACCATCAGAGAAATGCAAATCCAAACCATAGTAAAATATCATTTTACACCTATTAGGATGGATACCATCAAAAAAGTTAAAAGACAACAGTGTTGCAGAGGATGTGGAAAATGGGAACCCTTGCACACTGCTTGTAGAAATGTAAATTGGTACAGCTATTATAAAAAGCATTATGGACCTTCCTCAAAAAATTAAAAACAGAATTATCATATGATCCAGCAATCCCACTTCTGGGTATATATCCAAAGGAAATGAAATCACTAGTTTATTAATTATGTATGGTGATGGGTATATTAATTAATGTGTTTGTGATAATCATTTCACAATGTGTGTATATACCTAGAAGTATATATATATATTATCATATTGTATACCTTGAATATATATAATATTTGTCAATTGTAACTCAATAAAGCTGGAAAAAATTCAAAAAAAATTATGTCAAAGAGATAAATTCATTGCAGCATTATTCACAATAGCCAAGATATGGAAACAACGTAAGTGCCCATTGATGAATGAATGGATAAGAAAATGTAGAGTGTGTATATGTATACACACAAATGCAATGTGATATTATTCAGCCTTAAAAAAGAAGGAAGGCCTGCCATTTTCTATAACGTGGAAGAACCTGGAGGACCTTATGCTAAGTGAAATAATCCAGACACAGAAAGACAAATACTGTATGACATCACTTATGTGGAATCTAAAAACGTTAAAATCAGTAACAGAATAGAATGTTGGTTGCCAAAGGTTATGGGTGGGGAAAATGAGGAGATGTTTGTCAAAGTATACAAACTTTCAGTTAAAAATAAGTTCTGGGGATCTAATGTACACCTTGGTAACAGTGTGGATTTCAAATATTATTTCAAATATTATTAAAAGTAACACAGTTAATTAGCATGATTGAGGTAATCTGTTCACAATGAATACTTACATAGCATTGTACACCTTAGATCTATACAATTTTCCATTTTCAATCATACCTCAATAAAGCTGGAAAAAAATTTAATGCATTGGCTTATATTACCCTTCTGCTGAAATTTTTCACTGCCTTCCAACTCGTTCAGAGAAAAGTCCAAGTCCTTATTTACCGTTATTTCTGGCAGCCCACAAAGACAGAAGTGATTGGGCCTCTCTAATCTTATATCCTGTTATTCTTCACCTCATTCACTGTCTCCAGGCATGACAGCTTTGTTACTAATCCTTGTTTATGCCAAACATGCTCTTACCTCAGAACCTTTGCATTTGCCTGGAAATTTCTTTTCTCAGATATATGTGTGGTTCGCTTCCTTCCTTCAAATCATTGCTCAAAAGACACTTTAGTAGTGAAACCCCTAACAAACCATCATAAAATGGTAATCCCTACTCATAATAAAATGGTAATCCCCACCCTAGACCTGTGCCAGGATTCTGCCTCTTTTTTGCCCTGCTCATTTATTCTCTATATCTGGGGTGACCATATAATTTATTATCCAAAGAGACATTTATGCAGTGAAAGGAGGCACTATTAATAATTACTGTAGGTGACATATAAACTGAGACTTTTCCAGGCAAACCAGGAATATGGTGCATTGTACCTATCCACAGTACTTATCACCTACCTCACTATTGGTCTGTTTGTTCTTTGTCTCTCTTCAGTAGAACATAAACTCCAGGAAGTCAGGAACTTTTTATTCATAATTTTATCTCCAATACCTAAAAGGCAACTGGCCAAAGTCGATGCTGAATAACTTGTTGAGTGAATAGAAGGCCGAATGAATAAATATGTCCTGTACTTAACTGAGTCTATCTAAAATTATAGACAATAATAATAATACTATTAGCTAAAATTTGGGAATGCTTACTAAGTATGTGCCAGGCACTGTGATGCCTACTTTATACATATTGTCATTTAAAACTTACAACTAGTCTCTCTTAGCCCCACATTACAGATTGAAAGATGACACTCAAAGAGGTGAATGATCTGCCCACGTTTACACAGTTAGAAAGTGCTAGAGTTGGTGTTCAAACTCAAGTCCCTTGGACTCTGGGACATTTTCAAAGGTCACGTCCATGACCTATCTCAGTCTCTTTACTTCTAATCTGTCTCCAGCAAAGTTCCCCTCTGTCCTCAGAGGCATCTTTCTAAGACACACATACCTCCTTAACCTTTCATGCCTTCCCACTGCTTTGCAAAGGAAGCTCAGACTCTTCAGCCTGGCCATCAAAGGCCCTTGTGGTAGAGGGGCCTGACTCGCCTTTCATACCTCTTCGGCTGCTACTCCATCTACAGTGCCCCACACTTGCCTCATCTCACCCAGGAGTCCTTGCAGCCGCAGTTCTTGATGTTCTCACTGTTCCTTGAACAGGGTTTGTTTTCAGCTTCATTCCTTTCTGGAAGCCCCTCCTCATGGCAGTTTCCTCCCTTCTTTCTTGTATCCATCAAAATCTGACCCTACTGGTGCCATAATATTTCTCAAATCCCCCTAATGAAAGTCAAGTTCTCTCTCTCCCTAATCCTAGAATACTTAGTTTAACTTGGCAGTAGATTATATCATGCTTTATTAAAGCTATTTACATGTGATTACTAGACAGTCAGGGAAGATAAAAGCCAAGCCTATTTCCTCACTGTATCCTTGCAGGACCTCACAGAGCACTTGGACCACAGGAGGAGCTAAAATAGTATTGATTTTGCTGGATGTGCTGTGCGTGGATTGTTTAAGAAGCAGTTGGAGATGCAGAACTGAAGCTCAAGATAGAAACTGTAAAACATTCATGTGTAAATGAAAAATACATGTATAAGTGAAGCAGAATTTTAAGAAAACAAGTAAGAAAAGATTTAAGAAATGTCTCATTTAGAGGCTAGAAGGGTAAAAAGTGTGAGTAATTCTGAAAAATAATTTGGCATTCATAATCCTATATAATATGTAAATATATACAAGATTGCATAGAATTGAATGAATAAATTACATAATGATAGAAATTCTCTCCCTTTTTTCTAACATACCTGGGTCTGATTTCTTGGCCTTCATCATTTAATCTTCCCATAGAGTTAGATCTCAGAGCAGACCCCATGCAGCATCTGAATTCACATATAAGAAACATATACACTATTATATATAACTCTATACCAGCTTAAGGGGAAAACTATGTGCTCGTTCAGTGAAATCATTCCTTTCAGCTGTTATACAAATTTGCTTGGTTCACAAGCCTATTTTTGTGGACAAGGAGGCTAAATCTACAACAACTTAAAAATGAAAATTTAAATAAAAATTTTAAATGCAATCCCACACAAATTGTTTATAAATATTTATAAACATATAAATAAAATAATAGTGGTCACTGACACATATGTAGCATTATATATAGGTTTGGGATAAGTTGCAAAAATTTTGCGAGCGAATAGATTTTTATTTGCAACTTATCTGCAGATAAAACATGAGAATAATTTTTAAATTGCAAAAACCAGACTGCACAAATCTTCATTATACCAGATCACTAGACAAAGTTTCCAAGGACAATAAACCACTTTCAGCCTGACTTACACCAATACCTAAACTATAAATCGCTGCACAGGCTATTATATCACGGAGTTAGTCTGTCCTCTTGCAAGGTTACTGTTTAAAAGTATTGTCCCACTGATCAAGCGAGGTTTAAAGTGGGAAATGTGTGTGTTAGAGCAGGTTGTTAAAAGGTATGTTCAGGTATGAGCAGCCTTCACGGCATTATCATCAGAAGCGCAGCCAGTGCTTTTCTGGTGTTTCTGTGCAGACCTCATCGCCTGCCTTTTGTTCTATGCCTTGCTTTCATTAGGAAGCCTACAGCAGCATCTCCCAGGTGTGTTGCCTGTACAAAGGGCATTCATTCTACCAGTGCCCAGGCATTAAAGATAAAGGACACAAATTACAGTTGGAGCTGTGTTCATGGATAAATGAGGCAGAGAGATGGTGATTCTCCTGTGCTTTCTGGGTAATCCTACCATTAATTCCTGAGTTGCTTGTACAGAAGTTCTAGCCAAGAGAAAAATAGATCATTGCATTTCTTTGCTTTGAAAGACAATGAGCGGCCCCGTGAATGTACGGCCTCATTCTGTATAGAGGATAGCCTTTTACAATGCTGATTTCCCAAGTCAGTGCAGCAGTGATGCTATTTAAAAATATACCTATATGGTGGATATTATGCAGCAGGACAATCTACCCTTTTCCCTACCCAGGAACATTCAACATAGTTTCCACCAAATGAAAGAGAGAGATCGATTAATAACAAAAGCCAACCTGTAGTGAATGCTTACAATGGCCCATCCTCTGTTCTGAGCACTTTGTATTTATTAACCCATTCAACAATAATTCTGCTATTATTATCTCCCATTTTACAGAAAAGGAAAACTGAGACAGCATGATTATGAAAATGACCCTGGGTTCCATAGTGAATGGTGGAGCTGAGATTCAGAATGCAGATAATCTAACACTACAGCCCACCTCCTTAGCAATTTTTCTCCCAAGATATTATGTCTCTTAATATCATTTTCATTAAAAGTCTGTGTGTTGATCTATAATCCTAGCTATTATTTTCTTTTTAATAAACCATTTACCATCCCCCTTCTTCTAAAAAGGCTATTTGAATTCTTACCTAGATCTGCAGTGAGGCAGACTGATACTTTTAAAATTTATTTAACTTATAAAAAGGCTGAAGGACAGAAAACTTGTCAGCAGCCTTCCAGACTTCAGGAAAAATGGGTGAAAGATGTAGAGGAAGAGGAGGAAAATTTGTAAAAGGTGCTAATATTTATGAAGTGGCTCAACAAAATTAGGCAAAGATGGTCAAGACCATATTTGCTTTGTAAATCTGCCATTACCAGATTTACAAAGTGTCACAGACGGGGTGGCTTAAGCAACAAAAATGTGTTGTCTTAGGGCATATGCTAATAACTTCTTTTTCTCTTCTTCTTCTTCTTCATTTTATTACCCCTGTAAAGATTCTATCTCAAAATAAAGTCACATTCCTAGGTACTGAAAGTTAGCCATCAACATATGAATTTGGGGGACACAATTAATAAAAAAGATCACAGAGCTACTAAGAGGTAAGCTGGGATTCTGATTCAAGTGTATGTGATGCCAGGAGATGTTCTGTGCATTATCATGCTGTCTTGCGCTTAAAGATCTATAAGAAATTTCCAACACCAATTACTGAGACCGATAATAATCCACATGAGGCTCCAAACTGGTAAAAACTTCCAAAAGATTTTCTTTCTAAATGTAGACATCTATTATTTCTGTTTCTCCATCATCCCTTTCCTCCCATTAGAAATAGGGGTCTGTTCCCTTCCACTGGGACACTGCCCTTCCCCCTCTATGCATTCTGGAGGGCTGCAAGCCTTAGTGCCTCCCCCAAAACCCAGACACATCATCTTTTAATGAACACCTCTTTCCTTTGGGTCTGAGGGTTGTAAAAATGTTGACTCCTGATTCTCCAAAGGTAGTTTCCTCAGCACATGGGGAAACCTGAAATAAGCACCACACATAAAAACCGAGTAGTGGCCGGGCGCAGTGGCTCACCCCTGTAATCCCAGCACTTTGGGAGGCCGAGGCGGGCGGATCACGAGGTCAGGAGATCAAGACCATCCTGGCTAACACAGTGAAAACCCATCTCAACTAAAAATACAAAAAATTAGCCAGGTGTGGTGGTGGGTGCCTGTAGTCCCAGCTACTCGGGAGGCTGAGGCAGGAGAATGGCGTGAGCCCTGGAGGCGGAGCTGGCAGTGAGCCCAGATCGCGCCTCTGCACTCCAGCCTGGGCAACAGAGCGAGACTCTGTCTTAAAAAAACACAAACAAAGAAACAAACAAATAAAACAAACAACAACAAAAAAAAAACAAGTAGAGAGATGGAGATGGGCAAACAGGCAGAACAGACCAACAGACAGAGAGACTAAAGGGCTCTGGTTTTATCTACTCTGAGGCTAAAGCTATGCTGACTTTGCACGAATTGGTTATGTGAGTCAATAAATCATTCCTTTCTCTCTCTTTTTTTTTTTTCTCAAATGAGTTCGAGGAATGCTTTACTCACTTGCTATCAACATTGGTTGGAAACGAATAAATCCTGTATCTTACTTTTAAATATGTAATTGCACCACATAATTTATAATGTATGAGGTACCATCATATGAAGAATTATTTCAGAGGTAGAATTCATACAGTCTGATTTCAGAAACTAGTTTAAGTGTTTAGAAAGGCCATAAACTCTGTTTTCCATTTGCACCATAATCATTTTGACTCATAATTTCACACAGTAACCCCTGGGGCAAACCATCAAGATGGTTAATTCATCTCAAGATGAAAAAGTGAAAATTAATAAAAGTAAATATGTGGCTTACTATCAAACTGCTGTTACTAATGGAGACTTTTTTTCCTCTCATCATTGCAAATCATTTTTTAGACCAGAGATGCAAACTGTTCTAGATAACATTTTAAGTAAAACTATATTGCTTTCTCTGAAATAAAAAAATTCAGACCACGTTGCCAAATACAATAAAACAACTGTTCATTATATAAACATCTTTATTACCTAGTCATATTTTTCTGCATTAATCTTAAGCTTATTTACCAGACTCATGCTTTAAAAATTAGTCTTATAATCCATGTCTTAGCAAATAAAATTAGTAATATTTCCTACAGGAATAGCATTCTCCTCAAAAATGAAAAGAAAACCAGTGGCTAGGAAACACCAACTTTAAAAAGTTCAGATTTCTGAGAATAAATTTTGCATCTTCAATATAGGAATACTTTACAGTATTTGATGTGTCACAGATCTTCTCTCAGGTGTATTCCTCTTGCCAATGTCATATAAAGAAAAATTTAATACATTTAATTAATAATACATGCATACTATGCACAAAATGTTGTTACAATGTTTCACCTGTTTTGAAGCAGTTTATGTTCTAATGATTGAGAGAATACCATGTATAGGCCAAGGATCATTTGAACTTGATTTTTTATATTTCTAGAATGGTGTATACTGTCAGTGTTCAATAAATATTTATTTAATGGCTACATTCATACAATAGATCATATTTAATAGAAACATATACTGAAGTTCTATAGAATAAATAATTCTAGTATATTATATATACAGATGCTCCTTGACTTGCTATCAGGTTATATCCTGAAAAACCCATCCTAAATTGAAAATATTATAATTCAAAACTTTATTTAATATATTTAACATAGTGAATGTACAAAACATCATAGTTTAGCCTAGCCTACATTAAGCATGATCAGAGCACCTACAGTAGCCTACAGTTGGGCAAAATCATCTAGCAATACAGTACAGACTGTGGAGTACTGGCCATTTACCCTCATGGTTGCATGGCTGGCTGGGAGCTGCCCAGCATCATGAGATAGTATCATACCATATATTGCTACCCAGGAAAGTATCAAAATTCAAAGTATAGTTTCTACTGAATGCATATAATCTTGCACCATTGTAAAGACCAAAAAAATTGTAATTTGAACCATTATAATTTGAGGGTTGTCTGTCCATAAATGAAGATATAGATACAGACAAATGCTGTAGACACGAACACGGACACAGACATGCATGTAGACATAAGCATGGATATAGAGATGCATGTAAAATGTAGATGCAGATACAGAGACAGAGAAACATTGATATATATGTTAAATGTACTATGTATTTCTAGTTTTCTACCTGGAATAAACATCTGTTATTTGTCTCTTCAGTGTCTCTTTCCACCCACTGGAAATAGCACTTCATACACATTCCAATAGGCTGCAAATCACAGCACCTCTTTCCACAGCAGAGGAAGGGAAGACTCATAACTTCTCAACCATGGTCTTTCTCTTGTGTCTGAGGGTTGTAAAGATGTATCCCTAGATGTCACAAAGGTAATGTTGTCACCACATGGAGAATTCAGGGGTTTTGCACAATACACAGAAGCCAAGTCGAAAGACTGAAAGATAGATGGACAGGCATAAATATGATGGTGACCCCAGCTCCATTACATTTATTGGTTACATCTCCCAGACTGTAGCCAAAAAATAGGGAAGACGAGAGAGGTGGCATTTGCAATTACCAAAAAAGGCACTTGAGTCTTATATGAGAGAAGAGATGTTTTTCCCAAAACCTGAATTCAAGAGTCTTTTGTGAAAAATAAAGGGTGTTAAACACTGAAATGGGAGACCACAGAATTTTTTTCCCAGAAAGTCTTCAAATAAAAATAGGCCAGGCGTGGTGGCTCAAGCCTGTAATCCCAGCACTTTGGGAGGCCAAGGTGGGTGGATCACCTGAGGTCAGGATTTCAAGACCAGCCGGGCCAACATGGTGAAACCCTGTCTCTACTAAAAATACAAAAATTATCTGGGCATAGTGCCAGTGCCTGAAATCCCAGCTACTCAGGAGACTGAGGCAGGAGAATTGCTTGAACCCAAGAGTTGGAGGTTGCAGTGAGCCGAGATCACGCCATTGCACTCCAGTGTGGGTGACAAGAGTGAAATTCTGTCTCAAAAAAAAAAAACAAAAAAATGAAAACAAAAAATAAAAAAGAAAAGATAGTCTTTAAGTAAAAATAAATTCTTTTCTGCACAGGTGATTTATGTCTCAATTTTTTCAAGATCTATCTTTCTCTATTAGACATTAGATAAAATAGGGAACAGGGTGTAAAAACAGGACTTAAAACTGTAAGGATAGGATAGCTGGGGCAAGGCCAGATATGCAGAGGACCTACACACATTTTTTCCTTCGGTGTACTCTCTATGAGATTCCACATTCACACCTATCACACATTTTTGCTATTTCTCCTGAAGAACAATGAGATACAGGTGCAACTAATTTAAAAATAAATGAATGACCATGTGAATATTCTACCTTGCAAAACATGGAAGCAGAATTGATTTTTTAACAAAAAACAAATTTAGCAGTTGATATCAGCTAGATCTAGACAGAAAGGAGAAAAGAACTTAGATAATTCACACAGACCCTCTGGAATAACCCAAATATTCAAGTAATTTAGAAAGAACTCTCATCTGTGGAAAGCCCCCACATATTATCTGAAAATAACACACTCATTCAGAGTGTGAGACTTCATTGTATGATTTCAAGGAAATTCAATAAAATGCTGGTGCTTTTGCCTTTTATATCAAATGGAGCCAAATAGAGAAATAATTGTTCAGACCTCAATTATTTTATGCAAGCTCATTCTCATCCCCAACTCTTTAATGCTCAGTAAATTGTCCAGGTGTGCAATCAGAAGACAATTTAATTTTACCAATAATTTCTGTGGTTTGCTATAGCTTTAAAAAGTTAAGACACATTAAAGGAACTTAGGGATATATATCTTTAAAATGTTTAAGTATAATATGAGTTGTAATTTTCAGTGCTTAGTGTTAGTATTTTAAAAAATAATGTCTCTAGTGGCTGCACAGTTCTTCAAGGGAGCCACTTACTAAGTCCCTCTTCTGCCACTCTATTGATTTATTTCCAACACACTAGAGAAGAAGTCTTCACTCTGATTCAGTTGACTTTCAGGGGCAATCATCCCTAAACAAACTCCCAACTTCAAACACAAAAATTACCAGAAAGAATAGACTTAGTCTCACAATGACACCAAAAGTATAGCATGTGTAAAATATTCACTTATTCCAAAAACCAATAACATTATTTTCACATCACAAAGAACTGAACTATCAAAAATAAAGAAATTCTTAGAATCAAGAATATTATTTAGGACACAATTTTAAGAACCTTCCCTATATATGAGAAACACACAAATACCCTTCAAATTATAAAGACCATATAAAAATACCATTTTTAATGTCACCATATATTTTATAGACTGATTTAAGAACAATGGTCATACTACTGTTGTTCAAATAAATATTCATCTGAAATATTTCAGATGAATGGTTCCAGTCACACTACTATTTTTCAGATAAATATATTTTGCTTATTTTTTATCTCACTATATTTTAAGATGAAAATATGTAGAAGCAGTAAATAAAAGTAACTCATTAGATTTTAAAAGGTAGTACAAAATATTCCCACTGAAGAATCAAAGGCAGAACTAAGATCCCTAAGGTAATTGTCATAAAAATTATTTCACCATGTTAATAAGCTTTCTTCCTAAACAATTCTTAAATCCCCTTCTAAAACAGATGGCATCAGAATCATTTTCAAATGTCCACTAAATTTTAACAATGCTATTAAGAATTTAAGAAAGCTGAATGTTCTTAGGTAACTATTAGGATTTGAAGGAAGGTTTATCTTTACTTTCAGGACAAACAGAGACATATTTCAGCTGAAAATATGGACATCAAATGTTGATGCCAGGAATAAACAGGTAACTCCTCCCTTGAAACTCCCTCACTGTCCCTCTGTGGCAGGGGTCAGAAGTGACGCTACCATTCATGAGGACAGCAGGGCTGGATCTGATCGGAAACAGTCCTTTCTGACCGTTAGGTGAAGTCCATGCTGAAAATAAAATAGCAGAGCAATGAGATAGACGGCGAATCCACCTACTGGCCTCGAACCTCCCAGAATATACATATTCAGCCAGTCCGCCTCTCCCAGGAGAGCACCTACCACTTCTGAAATCGCAACACCAGATCCCCAGACTTCACAAAAATAAGCCCCAGGGTGAGTTCCCAGCCACCCATGAATCTATCTCCAAAACTTCCACAAGGACAAATCGATTCATGACACAACTCTGAACACCCACCTATGAAAGTCTCATTCGGTCAAGTCGATCTGCTTATATTAAGATTAAGTTCAAATAATGGTATAAAATATAGCATAACAGGGCTCAAACAAAAGTCTTTTACTATGTCAGACAAACAAAGTCCAGTGATAGGCAGTTCGAGGCCAGCAGGTGGATTTGCCTTCTATCGTATTATTCTGCTATTTATTTTCAGCATTGACTTCACCTAATGGTCAGAAAGGGCTTGTTCAGATCAGACCCAGCCCTGATGTCCACATCCTAGTCAGGAAGAAAGAAGAAAAGTTTTAAAAAGTTTTGGCCCTTAATAACAAAAACACTTTATGCAAGTCATATGACATTTCTGCTTACATCTTACTGGCCAAAATACAGTCATTTGGTCGCACCTACAAGAGTCTTGGAAATGTAGTTTGTTTTTTTTGTGTGTGGTTGGTTGGTATTTTTTTTTTTTTTTGAGACAGAGTCTCACTGTCTCCCAGGCTGGAGTGCAGTGGCGCAATCTCGGCTCACTGCAAGCTCCGCCTCCCAGGTTCATGCCATTCTCCTGCTTCAGCCTCCCAAATAGCTGGGACTACAGGCGCCCGCCACCATGCCCGGCTAAATTTTTGTATTTTTAGTAGAGACGGGGTTTCACCATGTTAGCCAGGATGGTGTCGATCTCCTGACCTCATGATCCGCCTGCCTCAGCCTCCCAAAATGCGGATATGTAGTTTTTATTGAAGGTAGCCAATTAAAAATCAGGGAATTGAACGGATAAATTTTTTAAAATAACTAATATTGAGGGAAATTTAGCAGTTTTTCACATTGTCCTCTCCTAAAACCCTTTGGAATTTAAAAAAGTTAGATGGTGTTATCACACAATCAAATAACAAAAGTCAACTGAGAAAACATAAAGATAGAGAAAGGTAATAAATACAACAACTTTAGGGTTCTCAATTGGACATCACACTACAGTATAACACTGTCTTTAAATCGGACCAGGTGCAGTGGCTCCCGCCTGTAAACCTAGCACTTTGGGAGGCTGAGGCATGAGGACTGCTTGAGCCCAGGAGTTTAAGACCAGCCTGGGCAACATAGGAAGACTCTGTCACTAAAAATTATAAAAAACTAACTGAGCATGGCGGTGCATGCCTGTAGTCCCAGAAACTTGGGAGGCTGAGGTGGAAGGATCACTTGACCATGGGGGTCAAGGGTACAATGAGCCATAATCATTGCCACTACACTCCAGCCTGGGTGACAGAGCAAGACCATGTTCCCCCACTAAAAAATTGTCTTCAAATAAACACAAAATCTGTAAAAATCTATTATGGTACTTTATAAAACAAAGAATTCTTCATGAGTAAAACTCCACTAGGTTTTTGTGAGTAGAATGGATTTCTAAAAATTGTATATCTAAAAAATTGTAGATTATACACTGTTAGAAAAGACCCAACCAGAATTAGTCTTATAATTGAAAATAAGAAATGGTTATAGTTTGTTTTTTGAATAAGTAAATTTGATTTTATTGATTTGGAGATCAACTTAAGATCTGAGACAGTTAATAACATTGTGTTTAAGGATCCATTTTTTCTTCATTCCAACTTTACAGTTTGGCTTTCATTAAAAAAAAAAAGACTGTTTAGAAGTCAATCACTTGAGCAAAAATTTGTATAGCATATGACGTGAGACAGAACACAGTGTTGATGGCTTATCAGAAAATTATTATAATTTTGCCCATTCAGGTATGTTCTCAAATTCACAGTTGAAAAGACTGAGACCAAAATAACCAAAATAAACATAAGCTAAAATAAATACATATTAAAATATCAATCTGGTTGAAACGTTAATACCATCTAAAGTCAGAAGCTTTCAAGATAAAATTTTCACTGAATATATTGTAACTTTACTTACTTCTGGTAGATATCTTCCTAAGATATAACTTCTACTATCCTCCTATCTGTGCCTCTAATCCTCAGTCTAACAAACAAAAACTCTTAGAAATAATAGTAAAAGAACTCATGGAGGGATGTATCTGGAAACTTTGATCAAAAAAATGACTTTTTTTGTGTGCATGACCATTTTCAATTTCTACACTTTACAGAATTCAAAGAAGCATTAGGAATCCAAACTCAAGTCAGACTGGAGTCACAGTAGATCAAGATACTGCAAAACAACACATTCAAAATAGATAATAGGCAAGAATCAGGAGCCACAATGACCACTTTTTGAGCCCTTGAGAGTAAAAGAAGGAGTGGAGGGATTTTAGTGTTGATATCAGTCCTTCAAGCACTAGGATAACTGTGTTGAGAGGACTTTAATTTTTGAGCAATTTATTTTGTTTCAACATTCCTATTAATCAAAGAACACTTCTGGGTGACTGCTGCTAAAGTTAACCCACTCACTCATTTATTCCTCCAACCAATACCTAAAGAGCATCTATAATTCTAGTCCCCATGAAAACAACGTGAAGGAAACACACCATCCTTGTCCCTGTGGAAATCATAGTTTATGTGTGTGTGTCTGTGTGTGTATGCACATGTATGCACAATCATGCAAATTAGAGAGTAAATTGATATGCATATTGAATGTAATATATAAAGGAAATTATAGGAGCTATATCTCCATTAAAAGGGCACTTACTCCAGATTTGGTAACGGTGGTAGTGGGATGGGAGAAAAAGAGCAGCAAAGACTTCACAAAACAAGTGATATCTCATCTGAGACCAGAAAGGCAAATAGGAATAACTGATAAAAAAGAGAAGGAAATAGTGTTTCAGCTTGAGTGAAGAGACAGAATTTGGAATAAATGTATGTCTAGTTTTTCAACTGATCAATAGGACCATTTTCCTCAGCTACCAATAGCTGAACAATGAAGGCATTATCTTCATTCACTCAATGGATATTTTCTGAACCGCCCCCCACCACCCCGCCACCCACTATGCTGGGATCTGTTCTGGGCAGTCGATGAGCAGAGGAAGGAAGAGGAAATGGGATCCAAGAGGTTGAAGGGTCAAATTATACCTGGAAACAAGGTAAGGACTTGCAGCCTCGAAACATATTCTGTCTCTAAAATGTTTTTGTTGACCTTGAAAGTCCTTAAGACTTTAAGTCTTAAACATTAAACATTTATTTAACGATGAAAGTATTTTGTACTATTCATTAGAGTCACCAGGTCATATCAACATCCCATGCCTCAAGAAGCAGCCTACTGTATGTGCTGAATACGGACTTGGGAGCCAGATTGCTTTGGTCCAAACCTTCACTCTGCTATTTATCAGTTACGTGAGAGAAACCAAGGTACTTAACCCCTCTGGAATTCAGTTTTCCCATCTATAAAATGAGAGGAATAATAGTCATTTCTACCTCATGCAGTGGTTTGGGAATTAAGTGAGTTAATATGTGTAAAGCACTTTAGAACAGTGTCTGCCACATTGTCAGCAGTCAGTAAGGGTTGCATATTATTACAGCAAAAATTTCAGGATAATCATACTGGAGTTCAATTCACTCTATGTTACTCTGAATAATAGCATTCTGTCAGTCTTGGTGCTTTTATATAACCTTAGACAAGTCACTTAAACATCATTAGCCCAAGTTTCCTCCTCTGCAAAGTGGGGGCAATAATACCAGCTTCATAAGATTGTCTTGAAGGTTAAATGAAATAGCAGATTGAAGGGCCTGTAGGCTGCAAATTGCTATGCAATTGTTGCTTGTTGTTATTATCTTGCTCTTTTTAACCCTCGTACCCAAATTGGTAAGTGCTTCTTTCCTTAGGAGGAAGACAAAAACGAACACATGCACATGACTTTGACATCACATTTCCTGCTCTCCAGATAGTATTTAATGGATAAAAATGAATGCATGCTAATTGAGACTGGAAACTAACTTGACACCAAACTGTACATTCAAAAGATTACAGATCTTCAATGAGGAAGAATACCTGAAGTAACATCTCTTCAGCTTCTGCTTTTGGCAAATACTGCATTCTGTCCTATATGTATTGACATCTGTGTTGTTTTTTCTTCAAGCAGCATTTGGACAACTGAGAAATCTATATACCAGTAGCTCCTTTGCTAGGGGCTTCCTGTGAGCCCCAATTTGGGCCCCGTCTGAGTGCCTTCCATATGCTGCTGTGCCACAAAGCAGCTCCTCTTGCCTTTTCTTTTATAACTCATTCCAAAGAGGGACAATTGAAGGAGAAGAGAGAGTCGGCCTGATGGGCCTGGGAATTGATTAAGATTCATTTCACTGCCTCATATATTCTTTGAACACCAACTTTGTGTCTGGCATCATATTAGGCTCTATGAGACTACAAAAATGAAACTGATAAGACCCCAAGCCCCAAAGGACTTACAGACTCTGGTGGGAAAAATGGACAAAAACACAAATTATACAAGTCATGATGTGAAATCAGTGCTAAAAATAAAAGTGTAAATGAGGAAGTATGGAGGCTCAGAGATAGTGGTAATTTAATGTGACTGGATGGGTAAGGACAAGGCATTAAAACATGTTTCTGGCTTCACAGAAGAGATGACATCTCAGGGGAGACTTGAAGAATGAGTAGATTTCTCAAGGGGAGAAGGCAACAGGGAAGAATGCCAGGTCTAGGAACAAGATAAATAGTGGCACAGAAATGTGGAGGGGCAGCTTGGTGTTCCTAAAACAGGGAGGAGAACAAGGGGATTGGGACATGGGATCTGTGATGGGGAACATGAAGGAGGAAGAAAATTACAGCTAGGAAATAAGTCAGGCCCAAAACATCAAAACCTGTATAGAAAGTCATAATAAGAAGGTGGGATATTAATTTCTGGGTAAATTTTGGACCAGTTGAGTGGATGACACAAACACAGTTCTGCATTTTAAAAGGAGAATTATTCTCTTCTGGACAAGAAGGACCATGGATTCATTCTCTTCTAGAAAAGAGTCAGCAACAGCAAATAGGATGCTGTGAGCTTAGTAGATTGTCAGATACCTGCAAGCAGGGTGTGCCCAAATGCTGCAGTACAGACACTGCAGGACGAAGGATCTGGTGCAAAACACAAAAATCATAGTGCTCACTTTCAAGGGACAGTGCTATTACCCAGAAAACTGCTGGAATAAAGACACTTGATCATTTGATTACACACTACTATTATTTGCTTTCTCTGGTATATACATGTATATGTGTGTGCTCATAGTCATATTTATAAAGGAGGGCTGTGGTTGCATTTAAGTATTTCATTCGTTTCATTTTGGGTGAAGTATTTGTATAAAATGAAAACAATTAATTTCAAATGCCTCATTCCCCAAGGAGGAAGGCCAGCTTCCTCCAATCAGACCCAAGGGAGTAGCTGGCTCCATCACTGCATTTAATAGTTTATATTGTGCTTTCCCCACCCATCGCCACCCCCAAGAAGTTCTGAATTTGCTTGTGATTTCCTGCTATCTATTCCCCAGGATTTCTTCCCAAAGGAACACACAGAAAGTGGGGCAGGATGATAGGCAAGAAGCAGATTGCTGAACTGGCTCATTCCACAGCTGTCTATTTTTATTTTTTTTTCGAGTAGTTTAGACAAGGAAAAAAAGAAGGCAGCTACAAACTAAACACAGCTTTTTGTAATCCTCTGTCAGACTCTGTTCAAAAGCAGGCAAAAACTAAGGTCCCAGTATTTCAATTGAGCCCCAGTTAGATAGGCAGATGCTGCATGATCAATGGTGTTTTAAGGATTCTGTTTTGCATTTAGAGCATCAGTATAAAGGTTATTTCTCCCAATAATCAATGTCCTTTTCAAGTTTGTCCTACTCATTTTTAAGATTTGGAGAGTAGTAATTACCGTAATGCCTGTTTTCCATACTAGGAAACCATGTCCCTAGAAGATGAGGCCAGTTGGTGGAAGAACGATAATTGGTATTGGGTATTTCTTACATGATTCCTTTCCATTTTGTCTTAAATAATGCACAGATCCAGAGAAATAAGAAATCTGCCTGGTCTTAATCCACTACAAGATGAACAAATATTTATTGAGCAGCTACTATTAGGAATTCAGGAAGAAACAAGCCAGTATTTTTAAAAGCTGCTGTATTTCAGGAACTTGTATTCTAGATCGAGAAAGAAAACATAAATTTGGGAAAACACAAGAGCTACGTAACAACGTGTGCAGATAAAAACGCCTCTAGGGCCTTCTTGCAGGTTTTCCTACTCACTCACGTGGATTATTTTAGAAGCCTCCCTAGTGGTCTCTGGGCTATCAATATGCCTGCACACTGATACAGAGAGATCTTCCCATAAAACAAAGCTGGCTATGTTTCTTCCATGTTTTACAATACCTACTGTTTCTCCACTTACTGAAGTTCCGAGGCCAGACTGCTAAGCTTTCTGAGAATGTGCTTCATAGTCTGACTTGAGTTAATGTCTGTAGCTTCATTCCTATATTAGTTTCTGTTGTTGCTGCAACTTGTTACCACAAACTTAGTGTCTTAAAACAACACAAATTTTTCATCTTGTCATTTGTTCTGGAGGTCAGAGTCTGAAATGGGTCTCATTGGGATGAAATCAAGGTATCAGAAGGGCTGAGTTCTTTTCTGCAGGCTCTTGTTTCTTTGAGAATTTGTTTCTTTGCCTTTTTCAGCTTCTAAAAGCTGCTGCATTCCTTGGCACATGGCCCCCTTCTCCATCTTCAAAGTCAGTAACTAAAGTAGAATCTTTCTCACACCAAATTATTCTGACGTTGACGCTTCTGCCTCTCTCTTCCACAGTCAAGGCCCCTTGGTATTACATCGGATTCATCTGGCAAGTCCAGAGTGCTCTCTGCATCTCAAGGCTAGCTGATTAGCAGGCTTCCTTACATCTGCTACCTTCATTCTCCCTCGTCATGGAACATAAGCATATTCACAGTTGCGAGGGATTAGAACATAGACATATTTGGTGGCCCTTATCCGGCCTACCACCACCTCCCACTGTTTTCCCTGTTGCCTGCACATTTTTGCCACAGTGAATAGACCTTTCTGTTGACACAGCAGATTTTTACATCTCTGTGATTTTTTAGGATACTCCGTCTATCTGAAATGCATTTCCTTATTTCCTTGCCAAACAACCTCATAGTTCCCCTTCAGCAATAATTCTACAGTGAAAATTCCTCCACAATTTTCCCAGACAAAGCCCTCTTTGAACAATAATTCAAATAATTCAGTTCTCTTGTGGCACAAGTACTGAGTGCCATAAGAGAAGCTAAGAAGGAGACAGTCTGGAATGGAGGGTTGAGCGAATGCCCTTCTGATGAAGTGACATCTGTCCTGAGACCTAAAGGAGTTAGCCAGGCAAAGGAAATGCAGCAAGTGTAGCAGCCAGAGGCACAGAGGCTAATGCAATTGACAAACCATGAGGAGGCCAAGAGGAGAGGTGGACCTGGCCAGAGAGTAGCTGAGAGATGAGAAACACAGTTAGACATGCAGGTTGGGGCTGGACCACTTCAAGGTTTGCACTTTGTTCCATCATTGATGAGATGTCATTTTCATGGGACAAATTTAATCCTATTGGGGTCCCTAAAAATTCACTCTGGATAGCATATGAACAATGAATCAGAAGCATTCAAAAAGGGAGAAGAAATACTAAGCAAGAATTATCTGGAGGAAGGGAGTGGGCACAGGATTGAAGCAAGAGACAGAGATATGTGAGTGGTCTTTTCTGGGCCATGTTAAGTACTTGTTTGAAATGTTATTGATACAATTGAAGGAAAACCTGTCTGTCCAGCTGATAATTTTCACCAGCAACAATCAGCTGCTCAGATGTAGCCACAGGGGAGACAGATGGTTGAATTTATCCTAGTTTGGGGTTTTGCCAAGAAATATTGTGGAAGAAAAACATGGTGGATAAAAACAGGGGCAAAGCAATTGAGGGCCCTTGCAAGGAAGTGATTCTAATTCCACTGAATCTCTACTGGAAAAGAGGCAAGTGGAGTCAGGAGAAAATGGGAAGGAAAACAGATGGTAGAAAGCTATGGATTGATGCTGCTAGGATATGTTTCAACCAGTGAAGCAAAAGGAAACTGGTGGAAGAAAAGGTAGTGCAGTTCTGATTATGGCAAGATCCAGAAGGTGACCATGAAGAAACATGGCTGAGATTGAATGTAGAGAAGAATCACTAAGGATAAGCAGTCAAGGAACTGAGAGGTCAGTGTGTGGGAGAGGTCATCTCTGTGGCTGTTTGTGTAACCCAGAACTCATAATAAATGGAGATTTGGTTACCAGGAGATTAACAGACCCTACAATGAGGAGAGACAGATGGTCTTACCAGAGAGTATAAAGTTAAAAAGAGTAGGAAGGAGTCATATGTTTTTATAAGATGGATGTCCTAGTTCATTTTGTGCTGCTACAACAAAAATTTAAGAAGAACAAGTATTTATTTCTTATCATTCTGGAGGCTGGGAAGTCCAAGACTGAGAGGCCAACATCTGGTGAAGGCCTTCCTAATGCATCATCCCATGGTGAAAGGCAAAAAGTCAAGAGAGGGCAAGAAGGAGAGGGGAAAAAAAGGGTATGAATTTGTCCTTTTAAAGCGAATCCACTCTCAAGATAACGGTATTAATCCATTTGTGAGGGCAGAGCCCTTGTGGCACAGCCACCTCTTATTTGGCCTTACCTCTCTGTTGCATCAGAGATTATATTTCCAACACATGAGTTTTGAGGATACTTTCAACCATAGCAGTGGAGCATAAATAATGAGTTCATTTTGGCAGTGGGAATGGAGGAGGACACTGACTTCAAATCCTGACCTTGAGTTATTATGGTATGAGAAAATAAGAAGTGAACCCCTAAGAAGAAAGCCATGTACTTTTGAAACAGCTGGTTGCCAACTAAGGACTTAGGAGGAAGAGATAACATTCAGAGAAGAGTTTGAGAATATAGCAAATGCTGCATAGTATGGAGCAAGAATTTCTGAAGGAAGATGGTAAGATTTAGGGATAAGAAGAGAGAGAGGATTGGATCAGAAGTATGGAGTAAGAACAGGCTAAGTTTGAATAATAAGACTTATCTATTTATATACTTGTCTTTACCACTAGATAGTGAGTGTCATTGACCAAGAATTTTGTCTTATTTCTTTCTAAATTTTAGAATAATACTTGACATATTAAGTTCCCCATAGATGTATACTTTTCAAATGACAATTACAGAGTACAGATGCTCTTCAACTTGTGGTGGGGTTACATCTGGATAAATCCATCGTAAGTTGAGATAGTCAAGGCATAACCTTGTTGTAAGGCAAGAAATATACAGACTAACTATCACTTTCCCACCATCATAAAGTCAAAAAATTTTAGGATAAATCATCATAAATCAGGAAACATCTGTATTAATTGTATAGTATTCAGAGGAAATAATCCCTATGGCTTAGAAAGGCTATGGAAGTAGTGATATGTGCAGCATGATTTTGAGCAATAATACAACTAAATTAAACAATATGAGAAAAGCTTTTGAGTGAAGAGTATCTGGAACCAAATTAATAAAAGAACAGTTATATGGTTATTTACATCTGATTTAAGAAGCAAAGTTATTCAAGGCTTAAGCTGAAATTTCCACATATTTGATGAAAGGGGAGAAAAACACTTAGCAAAAGCAAAATCTAAAATCATTTGAAATAGTATCTTCTTCCTTGGAGACTGGGTTAGAAAGACCTGTGGATTTATTACCTTTCCCAACCTGGAAAGGCTGGATGCAGTCCCCTCAGTTTATTTCATCATCACTCCTAAGAACATCAGAAGGTTTACCTAGAAGTAGGTTTTCTTCACCACCAATGAAGTTTAGGATAGCCCCTGTGGGGCTATAGACTTCTCTACTCCCTAAGATCCTAACATGACATTTTGCTCATGACAATTCATAGTGACTCACTGGTTTCAGGGGTGGGTCACATAAAAGATAAAAAATAAAATGTCACTTGTTAGATTAATACCAAGAGAGGAGTGCCAACAGATAATTTGGCAAAGTGTTAAATGTCACAGGGATATTACAAAGGGAACTGTCATCAATACTGTGACCTGTAGTTATATAGACTCCGTGAAATGACTCCTCCCTGTGCCCACACAACCCTATGGGTCTGTCAGAGCCTACAAAGGCAGACATAAATGTGTCTGCCCTCAAGGTGTTTTCAATCTATTGTGGGAGAGAACATGAACACAAATAATAATGACAAGCTCTTAAATAGCGAAGTATAGGAAATGGGTGATTTACTATAGTGGAAAAAAAAGACTAAACCCACAATCAAAGGACCTAGGTGATGGTCTTGCTCTTTGAAATTGGTCTTAACCAATACACACTTGGCATTTCATCTTCAAAATTAAGTGGTTGCATGGAATGATTTCTAAGTTCTCAAGTTCTATTATTTTGAATGTATATTAATAAAGAAAATAATATTTATTAGGAATATTTAGAGAAGCAGAGGTATCAGAGCTACATTGAGCTAGTGGAAGAAATAAATTCAGGAAAGTCCTTAAGAAATGTATTTGAAGAGTAGGAGCTGATCAGAGAGAGCATCAGAGGGGTTCATACAAGAGGTTATGCATAAACAAAGACTGTAAGCCCCAGAAAACTTGTGCGCAGAAAAAGTAGATAGATTTGTGTCTAAATGATCTGTGCAACCTGAAAAAGAGTGGAAGAGGATTCATATGGAAAAAAGAATAGACTGCATTGTAACTAATTCTGGAGATGTTTATTTAGAGTTTAAGTTGATTTCAGAAGTGATTGGGAGCCACTGTTCATTTTTGAGAAAGGAAGTGACTTAATGTGAAAAACTACGGAGCATGAGAGAAGCAGGAACCAGTTGGAGAATCCCTGAAGCAGGACAGAGGCTCTTTCTTGCATCTGGCCTTGAGTGTCTCTCTCACCTCCTTCGCTAAGGCAAACTTCCTGAGGGAGTAAACCACAGGGGGAGAAAGTGACTGTGCCCAAGGTCACAGACTGGGATTCTAGCTTCCTGCCACCTGGACTGCTGCTCTTTTCCAGTAAACCCTGCCCCCTGCCACTTTCCTCACTGAGCCTTTCCCCCACCCCTTTGTTTCCACATCTCCAAGAATAGAATGTGTCTAAATTTCATGGGTGCTGCATCCTAAGTGATCCAAATAAAGGGTTTGAAAATGCATGCATATCACAGCTGAAAAGTGTGGTGTATCGCCAGAAATAATAGAAGGAGAAAGGCAAGAAAGGTCCTATCTTCTCTCTTTCCCCCTGGAGCCTAACAGAAAACTAACAGGGAGTTGGGGGAGGAGGGCGGGTGAAGTCTGCAGTTGTCTTGCTCTGCTCAATTAGTATTCTAGCCACACACTGTCCCATCAGGGGAAAATGCTTCTTGCACACACGTGTTCAGGATATCAGTGTGATGGATCTGAGCGAGAGCCTCTCCAAACACAGTGACCATCTGCTAGGCAAAACATAGGGATCTGACAAGCAGAAGCCATTCAGGCCCGTTGTTGGGCCACATTATTACATATTTGACAAGGGTAATGAGGGGCTGTCATTAACCTTACATGACAGTTGCTGCAATGACACACTAAAGCAAGGACAAAGAGCCGAACTCAGTAAAAAGGCACCTACTTCCCATTTAACCCTGGAATTATATGACGCCATTATTCCTGATGGAGGCTGGCAGGCCTGGGGTTAATTTCCATTTCTGTGTCTGCTTGTTCTCTTTTTAAAATGTACCCCTCGTATGGCTAAGGAAACTGTTGGGAAGGCACTGCATTATTTATCACAACACACTGCGATAGATGCAAGAACAGAAAGGGTCTCCCGGAGAAATGAACAAACACAGATTTCACAAGCTCTAGCGATGGCCTGAAAGGAGGCATCTGAACTCTGTCTATGATATTTAAGGCAACCGTTACCCAAGAAGAATGTTTCTTGGAATTTTCCATTGGATTTTTATCAGATTTCAAGGAATAGGGGTGTTTTGGAATGAGTGTATAGTAACTATGACTTTTTCAGGCCCTGGGCAAACCTAGGGAAGAAAAAGTTAATAGTTTTGACAATGAAACCTTTAGTTTTGGAATCTAATTTTGTGTATCATATTATTAGAAAGATCCTAAAGAGCATCTCATGCTTTCACTTTATTTTACAGAAGGGGCATCCACATCGTGAGAGGGTCAGACACTAGCACACCCACCAGCCCGTAGAGCTGCATAGGTGATGGCCAATGGCCCCCGCTACTGTTTGATGTCCCATAACCCTGTGTTCTCCCAGCTTCCTCTGATCATGCAACTTTTGTATCAAAAGAAAATGGTCTTTTATTTCCCATCTAATCATCTAAATCTGACGCTCCTCTGAAAAATATGCCTATACGTATTTTTTGTATAGGCCCCTGTAGTTTGTAATGCTGTTGTTCATGATAGTTTTGCTTCCTAATTTTGAAAACTGGTTTTGCATAATCTGGCCACTCAAATTGTTTGTCCTCAGTGCATTCTGCCTATCTGACATCATAGAGCCGCAAAAAATGGTGACAGCCAATCAAGATGCTTTGTTTTACATGAAGACACTGTAATCAAGATGGCCCAAGCCATTAAGAAGAAAACGCTTTAGTAGAAAATAAAAAGATCTGTTCTGGGTAAAAGCTCTTGCAGCCCACACTTATTTGTACTTGGGTACCACCTGTCTAAATAACACCAGGCTATGACAGTGTCACAATATCAGAGTCTGTCATTATCAAGAGAGTCCAGATATCTAGTCATTTTGATCTAGAGTTTGATCTCTCACTTCTGTAATATGTTCAAAGTAGAAAGATTGATGACTTAGTTTTTATGCAAGGTGCCTTTTATCTGGCTCACACCTGAGGCAATGCAATCGGGTCGGTAGCTGTGACTGGGGGTCTAGAGCCTTGTTCTGTCACTCAGATGGCATGAGATGAATGCCAAATTTCTCTTGGTTTCCTCAACTTGAGTGATAGGATTGGAGCTGATACTGCCAAAGGTCACTAGCTCTGTTTTGGCCAATGACTTCCAAGTTCACAGCAGAGAAAAGGGTTTTGCTGATTTTCCAGAAAGTACCATCACCTCTTTCTGAATATAATTAGCTCAGCATATAAATGAGTATAGATGATCTGGGACCTAGGAACAAAAGAAAATGGGGAAGCCAAAAAGTAAGGGTGCCCCACACCCCTGAGATTCATGTGCATCTCACATAAGAAGATACATAAACCAGGGAGTTAATAAGCAGGAGGAATCAGTCAAACAAATGGAGGGTGGGAGTGGACAGTTGCAGAAGTGGAACACTGTGGTACAGATAAGCCTGGGGCAGAGGCCAGAAGAGGAAATCACTGTAGAGGGCATTTCTGTGTAGAGTAATCTCACACTCCTCTTATCTGCTGTGTAGGGCTCAATAAACCAGCTAGTGAATGTATGGAAATTTTAATATAAAAAAATACAAAGATCTTAGAAAACCCAAACTTTCTGTTTTTCTATATACCAAAGTTAGTAACAGCAGAGCATCATATCTTCATCAAAAATTACCAGTTAAAAGTAGAAAAATGTTTGTGAAAAAAGGCAAGAAAAGGGAAAAATCCATAATAAGCCTGTCTTTACATCAAGGGAAGAAAATACTTAGATTTGACCTTGAAAGTTTGCTGCTATGCTAATACCTCCTTAAGCTAAATTGGTGGCTGCATTCCTGGTAAGAACTTTAGCTCAGTTAATTATTATTGTTACTGATTTATCATAATTTCCTTTTGTGGAATTGTGACAGAAGGCTTGCACACAACTGCAATTTAAAAATCAAAAGGGAATCATTTTAAAACACTATGAATTTAAAATCAGAACACGATTTAAAATCTAAGATGTACTGGTTACGGTTAAAAGTGTTAATTTTTACTGCAGAGAACAATTGCTTTCACTCTCAATTAGTAATTCCGTACAGTCAAAACAAAAAAGTGGCAGGTTTAGAATGGGCTAGGATAAAATCTAATTTAGAAAACCAATCCAGTTGAGCCTAACTTTTAATCTCCTATACAGGTGTTTAAGAGTCTTCAATTTAATGTTTTCCTGAACTAAACTGCCAATTTAAAAGTATTACCTGACAGCCCATAAAACAGAGTAACAGTTTTCTATATAAAATATTTATAAAGAAAAATTATAATATCTTAGGACAATATTATAATGAAGTTTAGCTAGCACACTTGAATATGTATACATATATACTACACAATTAGACTCACATATTCCAATTATATGTGTTGCCTACTGTATATAAACAATTCATGCATTAAATATCTCTTCACTATATTCCATATGTTAAACGGGACAAACGTTATTCTCATACTTTGCAAGTGTCAAATAAAAACAAATCTGGACTTAGGTAAGGAAAGAATTTGTTCCAAAGTCTGTTGCAATAGGGAGAATGCTTCAACCACAGTATCTGTAAGCTTCTCCGAAGTCAATCAGAAAGAGATGAACAAAGAAGGGTAGCAAGAATTGAGTGTAGGGAAGTGGGTGAACAGGTAGCATGATTAGAGAGTTGACCAGGAAACATCCTTCTCTGTGGTCAATTGTCAGGAGGGTCCTGAAAGAGGGACCATTCTGCATTCCAATGCTCATTTAGATTCAAGGGTAAGTCAAGGGCCAGGGGCCTGTGCAGAGAGAAGCCTGACTAAAGTTTGGTCAAGTAAAGTTAATGTTTATCTTGTCCAGATTGGTCAGTGGAGATAAACACTTCAGCTAATTACTTTTAAGACAAAGAATGGGAATTTGGACAGGCTGTGTCTAGCCTTGTCATAGGTAAACAAGGGTGTTATTTTTTATCTTATCCAAGTCATATGGAGAAGGGTGGGCCTTTGCAGTAACCCTAGGAACACAAAAGTATGGAGAGATTTTCTTTTTTTCTTTTTCATTTTTATCTGTGGTAAAATATGCACAAAATTTATCACTTTAACCCCTTGTATGTGCACAGTTCAGTAATATTAAGTATATTTGCTGGGAGATTATTATGCAACCAATCCCTAGTACTCTTTTCCCCTTGCAAATCTGAAACTGTACCAATTAGCCAATAACTCCCCATTCTCCCTCCCCACAGACCTCGGTAAGCACTATTCTATTCTATTTTCTTTCTTTATGAATTTGACTACTTTAGTTATCTCAATTAAGTAAAATCATACAGTTTTGGCATTTCATAAATAGCTTATTTCACTTCACATAATATCTTCAACGTTCATGCATCTTGTAGTGTCACAGGATCCTTGGGGTGTCACTTCACCAGCTGGAAACCTCTGTGGCCAGTGGCACCTTCTGCGTGAGTATTGCTTGCACCCACTGGGCTTGTTTCACCCACCCAGCCTGGCAGGATGAGCTCAGCTCATGCTACCAGCCTGGATCCCACACCTGCCAAGGGTAAGCCAGATGCAGAGCAGCAAGAGGTGTGCGGGTGAGTGAGTGCAGGGTCCAGCCACTGCACACATCCAGGCACACTGGTTGCTGTGGTGGGGCAGGCAGCTCCAGGTGCTGGAACAGGTGCCAGTTCTGTGCAATGTTGCAGCCGAACCAGATGTACTAAATGTGGCTCCTGCTGCAGGCATCCACATCTGGACAAGAAGACCGCAGTGGCATCTGGAACTGCAGAGCTCCAAAGAGGGGGTCACAGCCCTGACTTGAGGGGCCCCTAGGTCTGGGCTCCCCAAAGGGCCACAGCTCTTCTTTGCTTCTCATCACCCACAATGTGAAGTGAGGGAGCATGTTTTAGCCCTGTTTGTGTTACAGCTATTTTAGTCCTGCCGTTCTAAAGGTCCCAAGTTCTTGTCCCTCATCCAGGAAGAATGAGGTACATGGATGACTGGAGGGTGAGCATAAATGACTTATGGTAACCTGGAATTCTATTTTATAATATCAAATGTGTTAAGCCTTTAACACATTTGATAGGCTTCCCAAAATCAAGTTTCAGCTTCAAAATTATCTTTTCAGACCCATAACTTTGAGATGAGACAGAGGGCCCCTGGAGCATCCAAAAGAGAGATAAACAGGATTATTTGACATGTTCAGTTACATGGAATTGTCAAAATAAAAATAAGATTTAATCTTCTTCAGGTTATATTTTAGTGAATAATATCAACATATGTTCCAAAATTGTATGGGATTTCTAAAATTCAAATGTCTGAATATATACTATCAATCATAATTAGGGTTATTATGTTAAGTTATTGTAAACCACAGAAATAACCAAATTTATCTGTCAGTCATGTTTTTGACTGTGACTACCCTATGATATTTTGTCATTAACAGACAATCATTGTCTTGTTTTGATCCTATTCAAAAGATAGTGTACAATCAGCTATAAGACTTTGACAGGTGCTCATTAGTTGTTTTTAAGGATTTGTCTGCATTTTAGACAAACTCTGCTTATTCCTGTGAACCAACCAGCAACCTCTGACTTCAGCTCAGAAGAAACGAAAGGGATAGATAATGTAAAAATCTGGAAAATTATCCTGCAAATCCTGCCAGGCAATGAGGGTAAATAGGGTGGCCATAACCCGGAGGTTCCTTTTTTTGGGAGAATAAGGCCAAGGAATTATCTGCCCCCCCTGAACAGTTATTTCTTTTTTAAAATTTAACTACCCTTATACAAGATTTAATTTATTTCACCACTGTGAAACAGCTCTAGTCACAACATTGTTTTCAGAATGATTAGTTTTTTTTAATTCTTATCTCTGTTGTATTTGGCACTAGATTTTTTTCCTTTACATACTTAACCTTCTTGTAAAATCTGTTTCTTGTCGCCAAGAGCCATCAAACTCCAAGCAGTCATGCAACTGGGGCTTCGGACGATGGTTACCTTTTTACCAGGGACCCTTAGATAAGCCTCTGAGAGAGACAGCTAACAGCCATTTTCCCCAAAACAATGTCCCCTGTGTGCATGAAGAGGTTCAGAGTGGTCATCATCCCTATACTAATGGTAGTTAGATATACCTCTTTAGAGGGGGGATTGATGGCAGTGGTGGCCTGTCTGGAGTGGCCACTGCCAAGACAGGCCACCACTGCCATCCATGGAACATGCAGCCAGGAGGAGCTGGGAACAGTCAGGAGCCCTGTCCCCTTCTGAGTTGGTGGGGTGGGAGCCCCACCCTCCTGGATGCAGCTGCGGCTGCCTAGCCACAGCTGCAAACCCAGGCATCCCTGTGCTCTTGGAGGCCCAGGAATGCCCCTGCCCCCACAGGCTCAGAAATGCCTGCCTTCTCTGCCTGGCCTCTTCCCACTCCTGGCATCTGCTCCAATTTTGGAGCAAAGTTGAGGATAAGCCTGGGTGCTATTGTGACCTGGCCTGGTGTGCACACATTCAGGGTGGCACTGACATGCCAGCCTCACACCACCTTGGCTCTCTCAGGACTTTGGGCACCAAGAGCATGAATGGGAGGCCAAGGGGGTGCTGAGGGCAGCTCAGCAGGGGCCTGCAAAGACCCCTTAGCACAAACATCCTGGGCATTATGGGCACCATGGATCACAAGCTGAGGATGGCAGGAGGCAGACAGGCTTCTGGGTGAGAACGAACAGGTCCTCAGTGAAGCCCCATCTTCAAGCCAGAGACAGCCTAAAGCCTGGAGGCTGGGCTGTCATTTCCATGGACAGGAGTGAGAACTTACGGTGCTTTTTCTGTGCCTGCCCGTGGCCACCCATGGACCAAACAGCTTCCTCCCCTCTGAAGCCCACAAAAACCCTGGACTCAGCCACATTCCAGCAGATGACAGGCAACCTGCCTGTGGATAGGAGTTCTCCACTATGGACCTCTTTGCTGCTGAGAGCTACACAGACATGGGATGACCTGCAGGTCATGACCCATATTGGGTCTCCTGAGAGCTGTTCTGTCACTCAGTGAAGCCCCTCTTTGCCTTGCTCACCCTCCAGTTGTCTACGTACCTCATTCTTCCTGGATGTGAGACAAGAACATGGGACCTGCCAAATGGTGGGACTGAGATAGCCATAACACAAATAGAGCTGAAACATGCCACCACCCCTCCCTGCTCACCACATTGCAGCAACAAGAAGGAGAGAAGAGCTGTGGTCCTTTGGGGAGTCCATACCTAGGGCTCTCTGAGCCAGGGCTGTAGGCTATGACACCCTCTTTAGGGGCTCTGGAGTTCCTGGGATCTCCAAACTTCTGCTGCTACCACATTCCTCTCATCCAGATGTGGGTGCCCACAGCAGAAGCCACATGCAGTACATCTGGTCCAGCTGCAGTCTTGCATGGAGCCAGCACCTGGAGCCACCCACCCTGCCACAGTAGACGGCATGCCTGCCTGCGCACAGTGCCCAGACCCCATGCTAGCTCACCTACACACCCCTTACCACTCCACGCCTGGCTTGCCCTTGGCAGATGTGTGATCTGGCCCAGTAGCATGAGCTGAGCACAGCCTGTGGGTGCAGTGTGTGGAACGAGCCCAGAGGGAGTGAGCAATACTCAGACAGACGGCACCACCAGTCACAGAGTTTCTAGCTGGTGAAGCAACACCCCAAGGATCCCAGGTCACCTGGCTTGAAGGTGGGGCTTCACTGGGGACCCAACCCTTTCTGCCCAGGAGCCTGTCTGCCTCCTGCCACCATCTATCATGTCATCCATGGCACCCAGGCTGTTCCTGCTGAGGAATAGACCTGTGCTGAGCCCCCTTAGCCTAACCCCTGTGCTTATCAGTGTCCAAAGTCTGGAGGGGGCTGAGGCAGAAGGAGGATAGCATGTCAGCACTGCCCCAAGTGTGTGCACACCTGGCTGGGTTGTGACAGTACCCAGGCTCAGCCTCAACTTTGCTCCAGAGTCAGAGTGGGTGCTGAGAGCAGGGAGAGGCCAGGCAGTGGGAGCAGGCACTTCCAAGTCCATGGGGCAGAAGGGCTTCCTAGGCCTCTGAGAGTGCAGGGATGCCTGGGTCCACAGACATGTCTGGACGGCTGCATCTGTGGCTGAGAAGGTGGGGCTCCTGCCCTGCCAACTTGGAAGGGGGTGGGGATCCCACCTGTTCCCAGCTCCCACTGGCTCCATGGAGCACGCAGCCCTGGCCGCACCTGCCCCACTGCAGCCAGTGTCTTGACAGTGGCCTCTACAGATAGGCTGTTGATGCCATCAGTAGCATGTGTCAGAATTTCTTTTTAAGGCTACGTAGTGTTTCATTGTATGTATATACCATATTTTATTTATCCATTCACTTGTCAATGGACACATCAGTTGCTTCCACATTTTGCCTATTGTGAATAATGCTGCTATGAACATGGATGCACAGATATTTTTTGGAAACCCTGCTTTCAATTCTTCTGGGTATATACTCAATTCTTTTGGAATTGCTGGATCATATGGTAATTCTTTGTTTAATTTTTTGAGGAACCTCCAAAATCTTTTCCACAGTGGCTAGACCACCAGCAGTGCACAATGATTCTGTTAAAGGAAACCAGAGCCTGATGGTAGTTTAAACCTTTTAAGGAACTATTACAATAGGGAAAAAGAGACCTCAGTATAGAGCTAGGCTTGATTCAGAATATGGCATGGACAAGTAGGAGTTTCCAGCCAAGGAGCAGCATGAGGCTCAGTGAATGGAAAATTACTAAGAGGAAACATCAAGGGTAAAGGAGATTCCAGGTAAACCAATTTGACAGGATTCTTGCTAAAAGTAGGGCAGGGTAGGTTTAGATATAATGTGAGGGATGGTGGGAGATGAAGAATTTAATCAGATATGAAAGGCAATCACATATTGAGGGTGATCAGGTACCAAGGAAGGGATTCTTGTTCAACAGACAGAAAGATTCTTGCTAAAACTGGATGATACAAAGATGAACACAGAAACCCAAAGTCTAGACCTATTTGAAAAGAAGATTCAGGGGAATCTGCTTAAAGTCCAGTCAAGGAAAGTTTATTTATCAGTTTCACATTGTCAGCATGCTCGCCAATGCATGTATTACTTTCTGGATTTTTTATAGCAACCGTACTAATAGATGTGAGGTGGCATCTCACCGTCATTTTGATTTTTATTTCCCAGGTGATTAATGATGTTGAGTCTTTTTTCAGGGGCTTGTTCCCATTTGTATATCTTCTTAGGAGAAATGTCTACTCAAGTCTTTTGTCATTTTTTAATAAGGGTGTTTTTTTTATTGTTGGGTTATAGGAGTTCTTTACACATTCCAGTTATCAATCCCTTATTAGATATATTATTTGCAAATATTTTCTTTCATTCCATAGCTTGCCTCTTTACTCTTTTGATTGTGTCCTTTGATGTAGTTTTTAATTTTCATATAGTCAAATTTATCTATTTCTACTTTTGCTGCTTGTGCTTTTAGTATAATAAGGGATAGGGGGATTTTTTAACTGTCACTGTTTTCCAGGAGCACACGGCTCCAGCAAAGTTCAGCAATGTCAAGAATAATGTGCATTCTTAACTGCTATTATCAATTATTATGAAAAAGGATGTAGCAGAAAATCTGCAGCCCCTTACCATAATCCTAATATTCAAAGAGTAGGGTGACATGGTCCACTGCAGTCCAATGTGAAGAATCCTCGCAAGCATTTAGAATGGCTCTCCCATTATCCAGGCCAAGTCCCTACTGCAAACCAGGCAGAGGATGGCCTCTGGGAGGGGGAGGAGGGAATGAACTAATAGGGCTGGATCTTCTCCCTGCTGGGTCCTCCTGAGGGGAAGCAGCCTTTCTTTCTCAAATCTGTACTGTCCATGGTTGAATCATAGCTAAATCCTTCTTGAGGAAGCCTCTGCTTCCCAGGAGTCTTTGTCTTGCCCTCTGCTCCCCACCTCCCACCCCCAGACCCTAACCTCTTCTCTCCTCCTTCCTAAGCCTACAATTATTCCCTTCCACATGCCCCTGTCCTACCCACATGCATGGAGCTCTGGGATACTTTCTGTCCTTTCTACAAAGTGCAGGATGAACAAAGTAAAGCAACCCTAACCAACGGACCAGGGGACAAGAAAGATAATCAGACTCTTACACCCCGAAAATGACTCCATCTGCCTCCGTGTTCACTATTCCCTTCTATTACATGCTAAAAGTCTTTTGTTCGTTCCTGCTTTGGCTTTCTTTACACAAAGCTTCCTTTAATTATTCAAGTTAGATCTGTGCTCAACCCCAGGAGAAAAAGAAATGCACATGCGCAGGAAAAAGGTGATGAGGGAGGTGTGACAATGAGATAGCCAAAGAGAGCTAGAAAGAAGGATGAGCAAATATTCCATTAAAAATTCACTCAGGAGAAAGAAAACATGTGCTCAAGAACCAGGCAAATAGTCAGGAATCTAAGAGAGCACAGGATTTGTAAGGCTTATCAACAAATCAGAAAAGTGCTAGGCACACTACGAAGGCACAGAGCACCTGAAAACAGGAAGTCATGGGAGAGGCAATGTGTAGGCAGAAAGCCAGGAGGTCACAGAAATTGGAAAGCAAAACGGATGAGGCAGGGCATTGCCTACAGGCGAGAACAAAGTGAGTAAACCAAAACAGAAGGTTGCAAATCATGGCCAGTTCATGTTTGAAGCAGAGACCCAAAGCAGCTCAAGGAAGTATTTCAGCCATCAAGTCATTAGGGAACCCCACTGTCAAACAGATGCAAGAATCTAAGAAACTATAAAACTAAGAAAAGTTTTAGGCCGGGCACGGTGGCTCACGTCTGTAACACTTTGGGAGGCCAAGGCGGGTGGATCACGAGGTCAGGAGATAGAGACCATCCTGGCTAACACAGTACAACCCCGTCTTTACTAAAAATACACACACACACACACACAAAAAATTAGCCAGGCATGGTGGCGGGCACCTGTAGTCCCAGCTGCTCAGGAGGCTGAGGCAGGAAAATGGTGTGAACCCAGGAGGCGGAGCTTGCCACTGCACTCCATCCGGCCTGGGTGACAGAGCGAGACGCCGTCTCAAAAAAAAAAAAAAAAAAAGCTAAGAAAAGTTTTATATAATACTGATCAAAATATTTAATTTTTATCTAAAAAGTATAATAATACATAACTATGACTTTTCTGAAAAGTTAAGAAGTGCTGAAAATGCTATAGAAAGTAAATTATTTCCTCATCTCCAATCCACTTTCTCCTTCCATAGATGCAGTTAGTGGTACTGGATTTGTAGGCATCTTTTCAGAAAAGCTTGAATGCACATACCAGTATTTAGATGAGGCATATGCTATGTATTATTTTGCATCTTATTTTGCTCATTTAATAATATTTCTTGGAGATTTTTTTCTTCATCAGCACATTTGAATCTACATCATTCTGTTAACAGCCTTTTCGCCTCCTTCACTTTCCACTATGATTGTGAGGCTTCCCCAGCCACGTGGAACTGTGAGTCCATTAAACCTCTTTCTTTTATAAATTACCCAGCCTTGGGTATTTCTTCATAGCAGTATGAAAATGGACTAATACAGTAAATTGGTACCAGTAGAGTGGGGTAATGCTATAAGGATACCTGAAAATGTGGAAGCAACTTTGGAACTGGGTAACAGGGAGAAGTTGGAACAATTTGGAGGGCTCAGAAAAAGACAGGAAAGTGTGGAAAAGTTTGAAAGTTGAAACTTCCTAGATACTTGTTGAATGGCTTTGATCAAAATGCTGATAGTGATGGGAATAATGAAGTCCAATCTGAGGTGGTCTCAGATGGAGACAAGGAACATTTTGGGAAGTGGAATAAAGGTGAGTCTTGCTACGTTTTAGAAAAGAGACTAGCAGCATTTTGCCCCTGCCCTAGAGATCTGTGTAACTTTGAACTTGAGAGAGATGATTTAGGATATCTCAGAGAAGAAATTTCTAAGCAGCAAAGTGTTCAAGCAGTGACTTGGGTGCTCTTAAAAGCATTCAGCTTTATGTATTCATAAAGATGTGGTTTAGAATTGGAACTTATATGTAAAAGGGAAGCAGAGCATAAAAGTTTGGAAAATTTGCAGTCTGATGATGCAATACAAAAGAAAAACCCATTTTCTGAGGAGAAATTCAAGCTGACTGCAGAAATTTGCATAAGCAACGAGGAGCCAAATGTTAATCACCAAGACAATGGGGAAAATATCTCCAGGGCATGTCAGAGGTCTTCATGGCAGCCCCTCCCATCACAAACTAGGAGGCCTAGGAGGCAAAAAGGTATCATGGGCCAGGCCCAAGGCCTTGCTGCTTTGTTCAGTCTCAGGACTTGGTGCCCTGCATCCCAGCCATGACTAAAAAGGGCCAATGTACAGCTCGGGCCATTGCTTCAGAGGGTGCAAGCCCCAAGTCTTGGTAACTTACATATGGTGTTAGCCCTCTGGTGCACAGAAGTCAAGAATTGAAGTTTGGGAACCTCCACCTAGATTTCAGAGGATATATGGAAATGCATAGATGCCCAGGAAGGAGTGCACTGCAGAGGTGGAGTCCTCATGGAGAACCTCTACTAAGGCAGGGTGGAAGGGAAATGTGGGGTGGGAGCTCCACACAGAGTCCCCACTGGGGCACTGCCTAGTGGAGCTGTGAGAAGAAGGCCACCGTCCTCCAGGCCCCAGAATGATAGATCCACATATAGCTTGCACTGCATTCATGGAAAAACTGCAGACACTTAATGCCAGCCCATGAAAGCAGCTGAAAGAGGGGCTGTACCATGCAAAGCCACAGGCACAGAGCAGACCAAGACCATAGGAACCCACCTCTTGCATCAGCATGACCAGGATGTGAGACATAGATTCAAAAGATATAATTTTGGAGCTTTAAGACTTGACTGCCCTGCTGGATTTCAGACTTGCATGGGTCCCTTAGCCCCTTCATTTTGGCCAATTTTTCCCATTTGGAATGGATGTATTTACCCAATGTCTGTACCCTCATTGTATCTGGGAAGTAACTAAGTTTTTTTTGTTTTGTTTTGTTTTTTAATTGTACAGGCTCATAGGCAAAAAGAATTTGCCTTGTCTTGGATGAGACTTTGTACTGTGGACTTTCGAGTTAATGCTAAAATGAATTAAGATTTTGGGGGACTGTTGAGAAGGCATGATGGGTTTTGACATGTGAGGATGTGAGATTTGGGAGGGGCCAGGGATGGAATTATAAGATTTGGCAGTGTTCCCACCCAAATCTCGTCTTGAATTGTAGCTCCCATAATTCCCATGTGTCATGGGAAATACCTGGTGGGAGGTAATTGAATCATGGGGGCAGGTTTTTCTCATGCTGTTCTCATGATAGTGAATAACTCTCAAGAGATCTCATGGTTTCATGAAGGGCAGTTTCCCTGCACACATTCTCTTGGCTTCTGCCATGTAAGATGTGCCTTTATCCTTCTTTTGCCTTCTACCATGATTGTGAGGCCTACCCAGTCATGTGGAACTGTGAATTCATTAAACCTCTTTCCTTTATAAATTACCCAGTCTCGGATATTTCTTCAAAGTGGTATAAAAATGGACTAATACACAGCTCCACAGTATTCCACTGTGACTCTTATTTGGTTAACCAGGCACTTACTGATCAACATTAGCAGTATTTTCACTCTTTTGTTATTGTGAGGCTATTGCTAACTTCAGACACACTTTCTTAGGAACACATGAAAATATGTCTGTAGAGTAAATTATTAGAAATGAAATGTTCTTGTCAAAAATAGACGCATTTAAAATTCGGATAGTACTAAATTGCCCTTGAAAACTATAATACCAATGTGTTAATTTGCAGTTCTACCGAGTGTATGAGTGTGAATATTGCCCCACCCTTTGTCAACACGGTGTACATTTGTGATCCTTGTTAGGTAACAGGAGCACCCTAATGGCGCTGGTTCCAGGTTCTTCTTCCTCCCCAACACAGGCCCGCCAAAAGGAGCCAATCAGAGGTCACGCCTTCCCGCCTCAGCCTAGACCCAGCCTCTCAGCCAACCAGCGACCCCCACGTAACGTCTCTAGGCATAAAAGATGGAGGCTGCAGAGCCCTCACTCTCTTTCTTCTTCCGCTTCGGCTCTCCCTCGGACTCTTCCAATAAAGATCTCTTGACTGCAACCGGTGTGGCATGGTCTGAGTCTGAGCCTACAGAGTTACCCTTTCATTGGTGCCGTGACTCGGATTGGGACTCCCCGCCTTTGGTGGGACCGCAATCCCTCTCAGGCTCAGACCAGGCCCCGGTCAGTCTTCGCCCATTTTCCTATTCGCCACGCTCTTTGCCCACCACCGGCCTCATCTCAGTAAGTTTTCCCCCCCTGGGCCTACCTCTCGGGCAAATCACCAGACCGTAGCCACTCCCGTGACAAACACATTTCGCCCGACGCCCCTACGGCAGTGGTAGGCCCCTATCATTCGCTTCCCCTCCTCAACCTGCAGGGAATGGAGTTTTCTCCCTCTCCTCCTCGCCCCTCCGCCTGAGCCTCCGCCCCACACCATACTGTTGGCTACGTACAAAATTCTGGTACCAGGTGGCTCACGGTCCCTCGGCCATCCTGTTGGCCCTTCAGTCCCTTCGCCTTGGTGACGACCAACCGAAGGCTCTGAACCTGGTTACAGTGTTCGGCTAATTAGGGGACGCCCTCTTAGCCATCACTGCCCCTTCTCCCACTATGGGAGGCTCCACATCCCTGCCGGCCAACTCCCCCCTAAAATGCCTTCTAGACAATCTGGCTACCCTAGGCCTTGCCGCCGACCTCAAACTAAATGCTTAATCAAATTCACAACCCCTTAAACAACCCAAATAAATGGCCCATTTATAGGCCTCTAAATATTGTGAACGAACAGGAGAATGGGAAGAGATCCCCTATGCCCATAGCCCCCGAATAACCCTCAAAATCTTATCGCTGCTCCCACCTTCCCCCAATCTTAACTCTATATCACCACCCTCAGCCCCACCCCCCGGCCGCCTCCCGGCCAGCGGCAGCCCCACCCTTTACCACTTCCCCCAACCTCTCTCTCCTTTCCCCTTCCTCCACAACCCCTCCAGCTCCCTCCCCTCCACCACTCAGCCCTCCCACCTCTCGTTCCACATCACACCTTTCCGTCCTCGCCCCTCTTACAGAAGTTACATGAACAAAATATATTGTTCCTGTCCATGTTCCCTTCTCTGTGACTGTCTTGTCAACGCTTAGGCTCATACACTTCTAACTCCACCTCTTACATCAGAATTTCTCTAACCCCCTCCTTCTCAGGAAGCGCAGACCGGTCTAGGAGCAGGCCCTTATGCAGATCAGGTAGAGCAAACAACCCCAGCCCTACCCACTGGGGAGCAGGCAGTCCCCAGATATGACCCTGGCTGGGACTATAACTCCCGGAACGGTGTCTTGGCCCAGGACCACTTCGCCACCTGATTAATAACAGGTCTCCGCAAGGCAGCCCAAAAGGCAGTCAATTTTGAAAAACTTCACGAAATCATTCAGGAAAAACATGAAAACCCGTCCGCCTTCCTCGCCTGCCTTACACAGGCACTCCAACAATACACCAACATAGACCCCGAAGCCCCTGATGGCAGGCAACTTCTCATGTCCCATTTCTTCGCACAAACCTTCCCAGACATTCGGGCCAAACTAAAAAAGCTAGACAGAGGTCCCTTTACCCCGCAGACCAAGATCCTCGCCACCGCATTCAAAGTCTACCACTACCGTGACGAGCAGGCAAGGAGGCAAAAGTGCCAGATGTTGGCTCAGGCCTTCAAGGCCTCAACCCAGCCTATCAGACACCATGCCTCTATGTCCACCACTCACCGCCAACCCCCTGGACCCTGCTTTAAATGTCAGAATGAAGGTCATTGGGCTCGTGAGTGTCCTAATCCCAGGCCACCCAAAAGACCATGCCCCAAGTGCCAACAATCCGGCCACTGGGTGACCGACTGCCCCAGCTCCCTCGGGGGAGCTGGGCCAGACCCCCATCCTAAAGCCGATCTCAGGTTAGCGGCATACGACTGACGGGGCCCTGGGACCTCTTCCCTGACACACACCATCACCACACAGGAGCCCAGGGTGCCTCTTACAATAGATGGGCGTCTCGTCCTTTTCCTCCTTAATACCGGAGCTACTTTCTCGGTTCTGCAGGAGTATTGGGGCGCTGTCTCCACCTCTGGCCCTCCCATAGTCGGGGATCATCAGCTCAGGAATCCCAAGACACCTGTGAACAATTCGAGGATTTGCACCTCCTATTTCAGAAAGAAACATCCCAGACTAAAAGGCTCCTACCACTAATCCTGAGGAACGACCGCTTCCTCCAAAAAACATAGGTGAAAGAACTCATACTAGATAAAATGATCTCGTTTTCCAGAGCACCCTCTTTACCTTCCTTTTTACTCTTTGCCTATATATCCCTCCTACTTCCTTGGAAACCTCATACAACCACCGCCCCCCCACCCTTTCACTAGCTCCTAATTACCTCTACAAGACTCTCAACTTAACTCACACTCTGTTAAACCAGTCCAATCCTTCCCTGGCAAATGACTGTTGGCTGTGTATCTCTCTATCAACCTCTGGCTATGTTGCCACTCCCATTCCTGCAAAAAACTGGGTCTTCACCAACTTGACCTACCACCTTCGTTATGAAGGAAAAGACCCTTTCCAACTTCTAAACATGCAGTCATTAGTCGACTTCCCCATATCTGATAGGACCAAAGATACCATAACAGGATGTGCAACCCAACTTTTACGTTCTTACATTTCCAACCTCACCTATTACACAAGCAAGAAAAAGCCCATACACGGCCCTGTAACCACAAATACTATTTTAACTTTCCAAGCCCCTTTATGCATACAACGCAACCTGTCATCTGGCCTGCCTCTAGGGCACCTACCACCACATCAGTGTAATTACACCCTACAACTTCAAGCCCCAATTGATCATAGTAACTTTCAAGTCATTCAAACAGCTTGTCAGCTTCTCTGAGCACCCCAAAATCCTCACCTCCTCCCTGCTCAACAAACAGTCCAGGTTCTGTGATGGCAGACATACTCCCTGCATGACCATTTACCCCTGGACTCCCTGCAGCAGCGCCCCCACCACTAGTGAATGCTTTCAATCGCTCTCTCGAATGGCTCCTAGTAGATACAAAACGTTTTTTTCTCCAATGGGAAAATAAAACACAGGGAGCCACTCAGTTTACTCCCAACACCCCTTTCCAGCCGCTCACTGGAGCCACCTTAGCAAGTACTCTAGGAGTATGGGAGAATGAAAACAACAAACTCACACACCTTTTTAACATACATAACGAGTTCTGTCCACCCAGCCAAGACATATTCTTCTTATGTGGAATGTCAACCTATATCTGCCTCCCCACTAACTGGACAGGCACCTGCACCTTAGTCTTTCTAAGCCCCCACATTGACATTGCCCCAGGGAATCAGACCTTATCAGTACCCCTCAAAGCTCAAGTCCGTCAGCGAAGAGCCGTGCAACTAATACCCCTACTTATAGGATTAGAAATAGCCACTGCCACAGGGACTGGAATAGCCGGCTTGTCCACGTCATTATCCTACTACCACACCCTCTCAAAAGATTTCTCAGACAGTTTACAGGAAATAACAAAATCTATTCTTACTTTACAATCTCAAATAGACTCTTTAGCAGCAGTGACTCTCCAAAACCGCCGAGGCCTAGACCTCCTCACTGCTGAAAAAGGAGGACTCTGCATCTTCTTAGGGGAAGAGTGTTGTTTTTACACTAATCAGTCAGGGATAGTGTGAGATGCTGCCCAGCGTATACAGGACAAGGCTTCTGAGATCAGACAACGCATCTCAGATTCTCGTTCCTTCTCCTGGGACACTCTAAAAATGCCTCTTTTAGCTTGGGTCCTACCGTTTCTCAGACCCCTCTTAGGCATATTGGCCTTGTGTATTCTCCTCCCTTGCCTAATAAAGTTCATACAACAATGAATCTCCTCCTTATCTAACCAGACTTTTAACCAGCTTCTCATTAGGCACTACCAACTCCTAGCAACCGAAGAAGACTACCAGGACTCCCGTACCTATTGCCTCCACCTCCAGGACCTGTAATTTCTTAGATTTCCTCCAGGCCCTCCAAGAAGATACGTGGCTCATAGCAGATGCTTCCCTGCCATATGGATGGCTTGCGTCCATAGATGACCTCTACTTACAAGGGACATTTTAGACTTCACACCCCGGGAAGTGTTCACCTTCAGCGCTGTCTTCTTTAGCCTCCTGCTGTTGCTCTGCCCCTACAGTCATCCAATATCCCTTCCCCACGACGCCTCCGTTCAGCAGGAAGTATCCAGACGAACAGCGGCGCCCACCTCCCCACTTCTTTTTTTTTTTTTGAGACGGAGTCTTTGTCCCCCAGGCTGGAGTGCAGTGGCGTGATCTCGGCTCACTGCAAGCTCCGCCTCCCGGGTTCACGCCATTCTCCTGCCTCAGCCTCCCTAGTAGCTGGGACTACAGGCGCCCACCAACACGCCTGGCTAATTTTTTGTATTTTTAGTAGAGATGGGGTTTCACCGTGTTACCCAGGATGGTCTTGATCTCCTGACCTCGTGATCTGCCTGCCTCGGCCTCCCAAAGTGCTGGGATTACAGGCTTGAGCCACTGCGCCCGGCCCCCACTTCTTAAAAAACAAAAAAGGGAGGAATGTTTTTTTTAGGTAACAGGAGCACCCTAATGGCGCTGGTTCCAGGTTCTTCTTCCTCCCCAACACAGGCCTGCCAAAAGGAGCCAATCAGAGGTCACACCTTCCCGCCTCAGCCTAGACCCAGCCCCTCAGCCAACCAGCGACCCCCACGTAACGTCCCTAGGCATAAAAGACGGAGGCTGCAGAGCCCTCGCTCTCTTTCTTCTTCCGCTTCGGCTCTCCCTAGGACTCCTCCAATAAAGATCTCTTGATTGCAACTGGTGTGGCGTGGTCTGAGTCTGAGCCTACAGAGTCACCCTTTCAATCCTCACATGTAAAAGGCATCTCCCAGATTTATTTTTATTCTAAGTGAGACAGAGTCAATGTATTTATCAAATATTTGTACTACTCTCTATTAACTGTTTTCTGCACATTTTGAAATTAAATTCGTTATTATCAATTTGAAGGAGTGGTTTACATTATTTTTAAAGTTAGGCTTCAAAGTACTATGTCACAGACAGCACAAGTATATTTCCCAGTCTGACTTGTTATCGTCTTTGTTCAAGAACTTTGTTTTTAACTTAGGTAATCATTATTCTATTCTTTAAACTCATGGCTTTTATGTTTTTAATATCAATTATAGAATGAAAAATCTCTTTCATTCCATTACTATAACAAATACATTCTTCTATTTTCTTCTTTTATTTATTATTTATTTCTTTAGAGACAGTATCTAGCTCTATCACCCAGGCTGGAGTGCACTGGTACAATCATAGCTCACTGCAGCCTCAAATTCCTCAGCTCAAGTGATCCTACCACCTCATCTTCCCAAGTAGCTGGAACTAGAATCATAAGCCACCATGTCCAGCTAATTTTTTTAATGTAGAGACAGAGTCTTGCTATGTTGCCCAGGCTGGTCTTGAACTCCTGCCCTCAAACAATCCTCCCACCTCAGCCTCCCAAAGTGCTGGGATTACAGGTGTAAGCCACTGCACACAGCCCCATTTTCTTCTAATATTTTTACAGAATTGTGTTCAGGAAAGCAAGGTGAAAAACAGTTTTAATTTTAACATTTAAATTGTTGACAAGTCTGGAATCGTTTTAAGAAAGTGAATGAAGTAAAAATCTAGATTTTTTTTCTGCCTCAATGGCAACTGATTGAAATCTCAGACGCATTAGATTCTAAATTATCTTGTGCATCTATTCTGGATCTCAATATGGTTCCATCAGTCTGACTATTTTATATGACAGTATAAAAACTATTGTATTAATATAGTCTTATATTTGACAGATTCAGCATAACCTTATAACTTTTAACTTTCCACTTAAAAAATCCTGTTTCCCTACAGGGGAAGGTAAGGGTGAACAGGCAGAGAGCAGAAGATTTTTAGGGCTGTTATACTGTTCTGTATGATGCTATAATGGCGAATACATGTCATTATACATTTGTCCAAACCCATAGAACATGCACACCAAGAGTGAACCCTAATATAAATTATAGACTCTGAATGATAATTATATGTCTGTCCAGGTTTACCAATGGTAACAAATGTACCACTCTGGTGGGAGATGTTGATAACTGGGGAGGCTGTGCATGTGTGAGGGCAGGGAGTACAGGGAAACCTCTGTACCTTCCCTTCAATTTTGTTGTAAACCTGCAACTTCCCTAAAAAATAATGCCTATTTGTTTAAAGCAGCAAAATATTAGGTACTCAATTTTAATAACTTTAGAGTTTGTTTTAGGAGGAGGCTTATTTGAGATAGAAAGTGAACATTAAAAATCATTAAGAATACTTTATTTCCACTTTTTTTTTTTTTTGAGACAGAGTCTCACTCTGTCACCCAGACTGGAGTACAGTGGCGTGATCTCGGCTCACTGCAACCTCCACCTCCCAGGTTCAAGCGATTCTCCTGCCTCAGACTCCTGAGTAGCTGAGACTGCAGGCGCATGCCACCACACCCAGCTAATTTTTTGTATTTTTAATAGAGATGGGGTTTCACCATATTGGCCACGCTGGTCTCAAACTCCTGACCTCGTGATCTGCCCGCCTCGGCGTCCCAAAGTGTTGGGATTACAGGCGTGAGCCACTGTGCCCGAACCACTTTTGTTATTCTTTAATGGATTTTAGACCTAACTTGACTAGTTCCAAAAATAATCCAAAATTAATGTCTTATTATTGTGATTCCACTAAATTTATAAGTTAATTTAGGAAACACATACATCTTTACCATACTGAGTTTTCTTATTCAAGAACAAATTATAACTTACCATTTATTTATTCAAGTTTTAATTTATATGCCTAAATAGAGGGTTTTTTTTTAATTATATAGGGGGGCATATTTCCTGTTAAGTTTATGACTATGTATTTTATCTTTGTGCATGGTAGTACAAGAGGAATATTTTCTTTATATTGTCTCGCTTGGTGTCTGGGCTCTGGAAAGCTATTGTTTTTTATGTTAAAGGGGTATCTATTCACATTAATAATTTCCTTCATTGTTTCTAATTGAATTTGAGATGATTAACTCAAGCTGTCCAGAACTACAATAACATAATCTATAAGTAATTATAATTTCTACTCTTCATTTGCAATTTTTGTCCCTCTGATTCTTTTACCTCTTCATATCATGTTGGCTGATACTTCCTTAAAAAATCTTAAAAGCATCAATAGAGGACATTTGTCTTTTAATAGGCTGCTGGATTCTATTTTCTAATATTTTACATCAGACTCTTTAATCAATATTTAAAAGTGACATTGGTGTATTTTCTTTTATTTCTTGATTTATTCTAGATCTTTTTGTCAAGTTAGATCTTTCTTTACAGTGTGTTTTAATGAATCTAGTCATATTTTAATGTAATTAATGTGTCATTTTCTTTTGAGATTAGTACTATTTGTGTTTGCTTCTTAAATATTTCTTTACTACAAAGCCATAAAGATAGTCACTGATAATTTTTCTTAAAAGTTTTAAAATTTCAACTTTCAGATTAAATGTTTTAATCCATCAAGGGTTGATTTTAATATACAGTGTGAGGCAGGAATCCAAGTTCTTTTTTCCTCAGGTGGATAACTGATAATGTCACACCATTTATTAAATGTTCTAACTTTTCCCTATTTATGTATGTCACATGTCCAAGATCCGCATATGTAACTAACACAGGCCAGTTCTTCCAATACAGTGTTGAACAAACTTGGTGACAGTAAGCATCCTTGCCTTGTCCCTGATTTTTGAAAGGAAATGCTTTTAATATAAGTCTATCAAAATGATATTTGCTAACAAAATAATTCATCAGATAATCAGAATGAATATCTCTCCAGTGAAAATATATGAATGACAAATAAGCACATGAAAAGATAATCAGCATCACAAATCGTCCAGGAGATACAAAGTACTGCAAAATGAGATACCACTATTTACGCACTAGAATGGCAAATAACCATTTTACAGATTTGTTAAGTGATAGGTGGATCACTTAGCTGTTGTTATTATTTATATTAGTCTAGAAGTTTGGACTTCTAAGAAGACAATAAGAAGAATCCAATAGAGATTTTGGCTGAGATGAAATATGACCACAAGTGACTTTTAGAAAGATAACCCAGCAGCAATGTAAAGGAGGGACTGGGGTGGACTAATCCTAGGGATGCTGAAGCTGGAGAGAAGGAGCTATTAGAAACACGCCAAGGGAGAGGAAGGAAAGCTTGAACCATGGCAGTGAGAAGAGGAAGAACGGATTTAAAAGTTGTCGCTAGAGAAAATTGAAAGGGTCCAGGTTATAATTAGATATAGGGTGTCTAGATTCCAGAATCAACCCACTGGTAGCAATGACCTAAATATTGGATATTGAAATATACATCTCAAAATAGCAAAATTACACAAATCATATAACTTTCATATTTGGGAAAAAATACTATTGAGATATAGTTTCAATCAATTTAAAAAATTCTTTAAAAAATTCTCGAAGGTTTTAGTTTTGTTTTATCAAATGATAAACATAATTAAATCTCTTAATTTTTTTATTTGTACCATGTACCACATGTGGCATGTGCATTATACATTTACAATACACAATTGACATGTTGGCTCAGAATAAAATACATGAAGAGAAAAAAATTACAGGAAATAATTTTTCAGTTCAAACAGAAATGTCATTTGTGTGCAGATGTCCTAAAAACAGAATAGAAATTTCATACATTTTGAGCAGAAGGACTAGGTTTGTTTAGTGCATTTAACATCTCTTGGCAAGTTGCAAAAAAATAAATAAAACATCTTCCCTTAAATTTAATCCAAAGGACTACACATGTGTTTTCATGACCAGTAGCAAAAAAACATTTTCTTTACCTTGGAATTTACCTCTAGTTCAAAATATTTGTTTCTGCCATGTTGAGGAGGATCTTCTAAACTAAAGCAAATCTCCCTGACTCATTGATCTTTGCCTCTTTTTAATATCTTCTTTGGTTCTGTTTAAACAAATATCACAGTAAGGGAAAAGTTAGAGTTAATAACATTCAGTACATTTTATAAACATTTGCTTGCACAGTCCCATTTGAAATATCTTTGCCCTGATTTATATTCAAAGGCAAAAGCGTATTGAATTACAACCAGGGCTGCCTATCTAACTGTGCATCAGGTAAGTTTACTTGAACTGTAGCTGCCCCAAGGCTATTACCTAGGGATCATCAGCAAACTTATCCCCAGATAGTTTGCATTTCTATTACTCGATAACACCTGAATCTTCCACCAGGTTTAAGTAAGACTCATGAAACACAAAAGATCCTAGGTCAGTCTTCAGGAAACCACAGACTCCCATCTTCCTGGAGGGGAGTCAAACAGAGATTCAAATTCCCATGAAAACAATGTGTGAGGATGTCTCTCCAAGACCAAAAGTGAGCTATTGCAGTGAGTGGTGCATCATATATAATGCCTTTGGCTCTCTCATTGACCCACTTTTTACTATTTGATGCATAATTAATGTCGAGGTCAGAGTTGTCACATTCTCTTACTTCCTGCTTTGCAGCTATTGGCTTTCTCGGTAGCAATTTCAACCACTACATCAGCTTGAAGTGGTAGCACTTAATTTGGAAGAAGGGCAAGATTTCTGTATCTATAGGAAATAAGGCCTAGAGGCATACAAGCTAAATTTCCAATAAAAAGATCTGAATTTGACCAGATTTTTGACTTTGAGTTTTATATTTATCTTTTCTGTGTTTAAGTCTCTTCTTATAAATAAGAATTATTATGTCCTCCCACCATACACACAGAATTTTTGTGAAAAACAAGTTAAAAATTGTGAAAGCATTTTGAAAATAGTAAAGCCTTTGTAAAAGCAAGAGATGGCATAGAAAGTACTTCCCCAAAAGCAATGGCACCTCTGCACGCATCTTCAGACTTCAGACAGGTAACTAGACCGACTCTATTGGCATTTGCTTTAAAAGGATCTCTGCATTTAAAAAAAGAGAACCATCAAGGGTGGCTGAACCTTATTTCCTGAGGATAATTTTTCAAAATTTCATACTGTAAAATAATGTGATAGGTAGAATAACTTCACAAATAACCATATTGCACATGTACTCTATAGACACTCTTTAAACACGTACTAAATTCACACACTCACAGGATTCTGGATGATCATATTAGAATGGGAGAAGTAATTGTTGAGAAAATTCAGTTTAGATCCTTACTTTGAAGTGTTCTCAGAAATTCAAAGGTGTGTGTGTGTATGTGTGTGTGTGTGTGTGTGTGTGTGTGAGAGAGAGAGAGAGAGAGAGAGAAATTTTAGGACCACTGAACTTCTTCTACTAGTTTTAAGTAACATGCTATTGTCCATCCTTAATTTCTTCTGCCAAACTTTCTGGTGGACTTTTGTGTATTAATAGCATTGCTCCATATGTACTATCCTATATAGGGACCACCCAAGTGAATGAAGTTATCCATCCAAGTGTTTTGAGATCCAAAGAAAGAACTGTCCAGGTATTGATTTTATTTTCTGAGGAATTAATTTTGTCCATTTGAAAATTGCCATTATATGATTGCCCACTTTGGAATTTGTCCAGAATGACAGTTGTCACAATTCATCATCCTGCTCTTAAGAAAACTGCCATCTATTTTGTTAATGAATAAAATAGGTCAAAACCCAGGCATTAGTTCAAATACACATGTCAGGACTTCCAGTAATTCGGCATATTCTTTATATCCTTACTCAGTACCTTGCTTCTAGAATTCTCAGCATCAGGACATGAGAGTATCAATCATATTAGCACACATTACTTTGACTATGATAATTTTAGAAAATAAAATTTCCAGTTATCACAGTCTAGTGCTAAACCAGCAAACCCTAGAAAAAGAGTGATATTGAGGCACCCAGGGAATCAAGACACATTAATTTCTGTAGGATTTGATTGAGTCCTTGTCTTAGTTGCACAATTCACTGTGTGACCTTTGAAAACCCAGTCTCCATATTTGTAAAATGGAGATAACATCTTTCCTAACTGCTTCAGAGAATGAAGAATATGTCTGAAAGCCCATCATAAACAGTAGACATGTATTTATCCACAAGTAACATGTCCTTATTAAAGGAAGATCATGGTAAAAGGTGTTTGGGTGCCTGTTGGTATCTATTTGTAATTGTTGCTGTTTTGTTGCTTTTTAAAAGGCACATTAAGAAGTGCTTTTTGTCTGCAAGTCTCTAGATGTGATAATTTACCCATGTCTCCATTCTTCACACTCTGTATGAACATTGTTTCTCAATGTTTCTTTGCATGTTTTGCAAGAAAAACTTTCTGCCATAAATGTGAAACATAGTAGTGTAGACTTGGGAGATGGAATGCTATCCTGATTGGGCTCCCTTGGATGGAGAAGTATTCATCCTGGGCTAGTCAAGCAACCAAATGCAAAACCACTAGACTACAGGTCCCCTGTTTTATTTGCAACTATGTCTCCAGCATCTAGAATAGTAGCTGGCACAGAGAAGGCTACATTTTTCTGAATGATATTAACACTCTTTTAACTAATGCCATTGGTACATCCAACTAGAAAGGTCAAATATGTTTTGCAAGCACATTTATAAGGCTCATCTCAAGGCTACTGGCTGTGTACCATCTCAAGCTTGCTGAAACTTGGGGGTTCCTAAACAAGCACACCAGCCACTAATCCATTTGATAAATGTCATATAACATACATATTTTTATATTTTCTGATATGTATGTATCTGTACATTATGATTTGATACTTAATGGTCCTTAGGAATAAGAAAGCCTCTATGAATTGTTCATAACAGAATGTCACAATAACTGGAAAATCTTAACAACTATTAAATAGGAAGAATTGTTAATTTCAAGCTTTACTGAGATCTTCCTGATTGGAATTTGAGTTTATTTTTCCCATTTCTTTATGGAAATTGTGCCATAAATATAATGTAGTCTTTTGTGTTTGAAAATCTTATAATGCTTGAATGTTGTTATCCTGAATGTTGCCTTTTATTGTATAGCAAAATAAACAAGAGTTTGGGTTGATTTTGTTTGGATCATAGAATGTACACTAAACTTGCTTTTGAGAATAAATCCCTGTTACTAGCTTGTTTTATGGTATTTTATCCTTTGTTTTAATACTGAAACCGTAGACTACAGAAAAACAAAATCTTCATTGTGGGAGATTCACTGAAATGATTTTAACAAGTACACAGTTAACTCAGCACACTTTTATATCTCCATGACAATTTTTGTTTTCTCTGTACTGTTTCCTCAAACTACAAACTGAGGAAACAAACTATAGGAAAAAAAGATCAGCCTCACCTCTCCCATCTCTGTGTCACCACCTGTTCCTTTAGAAACTTCAGGGCTGTCATCAAGTTAGTATTAATGTAGTATCTTCACTGCTCTGGAAGGATCAGGATTCCTTACGAACATCCAAAAGAGACAACACAGCTTAGCCACAGAATCTTTAGAATCTTACTTGAGGTATTGCTGCTTTTGAAATACCCCATGGTACCAATGGCAGGAACTGTCTGTGTCAATTCTGCCAAATCAGAACATACACTTACTTTGTTTTTATTTATTTTTTTTTTTGAGACGGAGTCTCACTCTGTCGCCCAGGCTGGAGTGCAGTGGCATGATCTCGGCTCACTGCAAGCTCCGCCTCCCGGGTTCCTGCCATTCTCCTGCCTCAGCCTCAGCTGGGACTACAGGTGCCCGCCACCACGCCCGGCTAATTTTTTTTTGTATTTTTAGTAGAGATGGAGTTTCACCGTGTTAGCCAGGATGGTCTCCATCTGCTGACCTCGTGATCCGCCCGCCTCGGCCTCCCAAAGTGCTGGGATTACAGGCGTGAGCCACCGCGCCTGGCCTATTTGTTTGTTTTTAAGACAAAGATCTGGCTAGGGATATTGTCATTTTACTTTCCAACTCAGATTTAAGTTTGAGTTTTAAGTTATATTATCTCTGTGATTAACTCCAGTGATATCCTTGTTCAAATATGTATAGCTCAGTGATTCCAAAATAACTTTTTTAATTGTCCCCTAGGTTACCTGGAAACTTAGCCCCATATCTAATTTGTGACAGCTTCTTGAACAATGGTGTTGAGTCTGGGTAACTAGGGAATTGGCAGTCTGCCTTTGTAGACAAATGGGTTATTCCTTCTCACGTTCTGAGTCATATCAGGACCAAAATTCACATTTGGTCTGGTGACCACAATAGATATGAGAAATTTTCATTAAGCAAAAGTGGCACAGTTTCTTCCTTCTCATTGTGAGCACTCTGGTCCAAGCCTTTATTATGCAGTGTTCAGGTGCTCCGAAGCATCCTACCTGGCTGGTGTCCTCGCCTGGGTCTCAGAACTCTGGTGTCGATGCTGTAGATCATTTATTCTGGTAGCACTTGTTGAATCCTTAACGAATGTGAGGGAGCTTAGGGATGCAAAGATTCTAAGACACAGTCATTGCTTCATGCTGATCACAGACCAGAGGGGAAGGAGGAATGGGCTCATATTTTTCAAACTGGATTTTGAAGACAAAGGAGGTGAAAAGAGAATTCCAGGTAAAAAACAAAGTGAGCTAAAGTATTAAGGCAGGAAACATAGGCAACATTTGTAAACAATGTAGTCAAAAGGCCTCGAGCAACCTATTGGTGGCAGAGGAACCTTGCTCCCACCTGAGAGCACTGAGCAATGTCACCGTGCTGGTGCACAGCTACACAGTGACAAGAAGACAGTGCATTAAACAAACCCAGAGCATCAGGTCAGGGCTGAGGCACAGTTACCTAACTGCTCGGAACCACTTGCCATAATGTGTAATATTGGCTATTTAGTAAAATACAGTTAGGACTGCACAGCTGCTGGGATGTGGGAAATGCCCGCCATCTGCCCTGTGAAACTGTAACCAGGCAGTTTAACTTCAAAATGCATTTCAAAACTTCTTTTCTCTTGAGTTTCAAGATATAACCTTGAAGCAAACTGCAGAAGCCTTTTCCCTTAGCCTTAAAATAGACTCCACATCCCTCTCTTTGTCACTGTATATACTCTCTTCACATTTATCTAACTGTATGCTGGTATCCAATTATGTGCCTTCTTAGAAGTTCCACAGACTAATCTTGAGGCATACAGACCAACCCTTGAGTCCCAGCTGCAAAGTATGAGCAATTACTTCAAGGTGGCTTGTTAACAATGCAGTTTGTTGAGATGATGCCAGCCCAAGATCCAGGTGGACAGGGACCCACGATAGTCATCAGAATAAGACACACAGACATTGTACTCAGCACAATTCTTGTATGTCTTCCTTATCAAGTTTTCATTTTTTAAACTCCTTTTTCCCCTCCCAAAAAAATCAAAGTGGTTGCTTTGGATGAGAATCTGGCCACTTCTCCTTTACTAGTTTTGGTTAATAAAGTCACTTTCTTTCTGCCAGATGTCACTCTTGTTAATTGAGCTCTGCAAGTAGTGCAGGATTAAACTTGCTTTCAACTGAAACTTCACTCGGTTACAAAATCTCAACTTGGAACATTTAGGGAAATTGATTCCCTGGGAAAGAAGAGGAGCAGCTCTGAGGGGTCCCCAGGTTGGCCATGATTCTTGTTCTCTTTTGTCTTCCTACATCCTTTTCTGTAGAACAGATCCCATTTGCAGAGATTTTTGGAATTGTGTTAATGACCTTGTGGCAAACAGCAAATTGTCCTGATTGGCCGTGCTTCTTCCCTGCCCCCACACCTTCTATACCAGCAAAATAAATAGCTATCTCCCTTCCCTTTCCTTAACAGTTTAACCACTGCTTAATAACCAGGATTGCCAATTTGTTTATGAGCCTCTTAGTCCCTAATAAAATGTGAGTGCCTGCAGGCCAGGAAACTTGTCTCTTCATTTCTTTATCCCCAGAGAATAGCACAGGGCCAGACACAGAGCCTCTGCACAACACATGTTGTTAAATGTATTGGCAATGGCACAGGTGGGTAGGAGACTGGAGTCCATCAGGAATCCCATGGAAGATCCCACAGTCTCTGCTAAGGCATTTCTGGACCCAAGAAAAGTGATCTCAACTGTTCTTTACATATGTTACCTCATTTGATGTTTCAGTAGTGCTTTAAGGGAAGTATCAGTATTATCTCCTGGGTACAGATGAAGAATCTGAGCCTCGTAAAAATTAAATAACTTGTCCAAGGTTTCTCTTCAAGTAAATGGAGAGTCAGGACTGGAATGCAGCTCTGTGAGACATCAAATCCATGCCTTTAACCATTACTTTATATTTCAACTCCAAAAATTTTAATTCACATCATGATGATGGCAAGCAAAGTGAGTTAACTATCACCACGTGTCAATGGGGATATTGTCTATGTAGATCTCATCAAGTATCAGAATTAATGTCTCCAGTTATAAATCAGTAAGTCTTAGTTGCATACTTGTTTCCAGTTGAAGTCTGAGAGCAAGATCATTAGATGGACTCTAAATATCTCTTCTTACAAATTGGTCCCAGGCAAGCAAAGGAAGACCAATTTGTTCCTGCCTCCTTGCACATTTCCCATTGAATATGGCACCTCTGACAAAGCCTGTAGGTTGCATTATGTATCCATATGGAACCATAGCTTCTCATGTAACAGGAACAAAGATATTAAAATATAAACTTCCAAAGCCTTTGTCCTCACCCACCCATAAAAAGGATTCTACGTTTGTACTCCTGTGCTAATAAATGTAATAGGCTGGGAGAAGGGGAAAAAAATACTGAGCTGATTGCCTAAACAAGGGAGGACAAAATGAGAGAGAAGAGGAAGGCAGGAGGAAGGGGTGTATAAAAAGTGAGCAAAGGTTCTGAGAGAGAGATGGAGAAGAGAGATTTGGGGAGAAAGACTAGCCCATTGGGTGAGATTTTAATGGAGGAATTGTCTGAAGAGGATATTGAAGAAGCTTTGGTATTGCATTGAGAAGTGTGACCTTTTCACAGCTTCCATAAGGATAAATTTATCACATTCTTCAAAATTTTGGGGGTGGAATATGTCCTTTGTATGAGTCACCATATCAAGATGGGACTTAAGACAGGTGCAAGAGTCCACTTTTTCCCTGGGTTTCACTTGTTTCTGGCAGGAACCTTAGGAATCTCTCTCTCATATTTTTATTTAGAGATGCAAGTACTGATAGGTGGAAAAAACTAGTCCAAGTCACACATATGGTCTGCTCTATTACTTAGACGTGAATGTGTATAAAGAACCTTGTTTCTAAAGGAAAGTAAGGTACATAACTCACAAAATAATATACAAGTCCCAATATATAAAAAAGTAAGTTTCCATTACATCTTGATAGATTAAGTACACTCCACAATCTCCCATAAAACTTTAAAACTGGTGGAAAATATCTTTCAAAACATATTTAAATATAGAAATATATTATATTTATATTCATATATAATTTTAATATGTAAAATCTAACTATATAGTCTTTTATATATTTAAATTACATATAAACTAAGTGTGTGTGAAACAAGAATGGAAGCTCCTAATGACTCAGAAACTGAAAAATAGAAAGAAGACAGAAAGTTTCAAAGACAAGACATGGCCACATAGGAAAGCTGCCTCCCAAGACATGCCAAAAAAAAAAATTCTGTTGCAAAAATACAGGAGCAACCCTGAGGGTGTTCTGTACTCAGAAGAGGTTGAAGCTCAAAGCAAGAAGGATACATGATGGGCGAAGAGTTGGATTATTCTAGAGATATCAGTCATGTGAGTCAACTTCAGAACAGATGTCAGCAACAGGCATAGCTGCCTCCAAGCAGAAACTGTGAGTGTCATAGGTTGCAGTCAAGAGGCAGGACAGAGTCTGAGTGGCCTGGCCACACATGGAAGGAACAAAGGGAAGACATGGCTAGAAGATCCTCACAGGCCTGGAGGCACAGCCCCTGCCACTTACCAGGCCCCCAGAAGAGTACAAGAGATCCAGCCCATCCTCACAAGCCAAATGTACCACAGAGGTAGTAGGCAGCCCAAGGGAAAATGCCAAGTACCATATGGTACCCAACAAGGATGTCAGCATGAGAAATTTTAAAGAATAAATTTTTAAAAATAGGTAAAGAGCAAAAAAGAAAAGGAAAAGATTAATGAAGTCAGAAATAAGATTAACATATAAAAGTCATGATAAGAGTTTCTCTACTTTTGTTAGATGTGGTTTATGTAACTTTGCAACAACCAATATAAAATGTATTAGTTGCTATGGCTACCCTGGTGGTTAATTTTATGTGTCAACTTGACTGTGTTATGGAATGCCCAGATAGCTGGCAAAGCATTATTTTGGAGGATGGGGGCTTATCCATGAGGGTGTTTCCAGAAGAGATTAGCATTTGGTTGAGCAGACTAAGTAAAGAAGATCCACCCTCACCAATGTGGGTGAATATGATCCAATTTTTGAGGGTCTTAACAGAACAAAAAGGCAGAGGAAAGGTGAATTTGCTCTCTCTTCTTGAACTGGGGCATCCATCTTCTCTTCCCCTCAAACATCAGACCTCCTGGTTCTCTGGCCTTCCAACTCAGAATGAATTATACCATCAGTTTTCTGGTTCTCCAGCATGCATATGGCATAACATGGGACTTCTAGATCTCCATAATGGCATAAGCCAACTCTCAAAATCTCTTCTGATATGTCCATATATAGCCTGTTGGCTCTGTTTCTCTGGAGAACTTTACCACAACAAAGTACCACCGACTGAGTAATTTAAACAACAGAAATTTAATTTTCTCATAATCCTGGAGGCCAGAAGTCCAAGATCAATGTGTTGGCCAGGTTGGTTTCTTCTGAGGCTTCTCTCATTAGCTTGTAAATGGATCTCTTCTCCCTGTATCTTCATGTGTTCTTCCCTCCGTGTATGTCTGTATCCTAATTGCCTCTTCTTATAAAGACTATTATATTGGATTAGGGCCCACCTTAATGACCAAATTTTAACTTAATTAAATATCTAAAAATCTTATCTCCAAATACAGCCACATTCTGAGGTATCTGGAGTTAAGACTTCAACATAAAAATTTGAGGAGACACAATTCAGGCCTAACACAAAAGCAGAAGCATGATTAATTATATGGTTCTCTGTGTCCAAAATTCTCAAATAAATCAGATGCCCAGGAAAAACAAGCTTATTTGTGCTATGAAGTACTAAAAAAGTACCCCACTTAGATTATCTGAAGGAGGTTACTGAGTAGCAAGATGAGCAGTTTCTTTAACAATATTCTTATAGCAAGCACAATGTATTTCATAGCACTGTTTCTTACAATACTCTTAAATGTAAGTGGATGGCTGTCTTAGTCTGTTGTGTGCTGCTATAACAGAATACTACAGATTAGGCAATTTAAAAAGAACAGAAATTTATTTCCTCACAGTTGTAGAGGCTAGGAAGTCCAAGATTAAATCTCTAGCACCTGGTGAGGGCCTTCCTGTCAAGTCATCTCATCTCATGGAAGGCAAGAAGGCAAAAGAGAACAAGAGGGGCCAAACTCATTCTTTTCTAAGGAACCCACTACCATGATAACAGCATGAATTTACTCATGAGGCTGGTATCCCCATAACACAAACGTCTTCCCATGAAGCCTCACCTCCCAACACCACTGTACTGGGGATCAAGTTTCCAACACATGAAATTTTGTGAAACACATTCAAACCATACCAATGGCATAATGCCAAGATACAGTTTAATAAAATCATGTCCACTTATACGATTATTTAATTTCATCCCAGAATAAATTTACAAGTATCTAAAAAAATAAACAAATGGTTTTCTTGAGACAAAACTTCCATAAATATCTTTCTTATCCAACATTTCAGAAGTCTTGAGAGAGAATAGGTTTGAAGTTTTACTTCCAAGAAAGAACCCAGAGCCCAATTGGTTTATGTTACCATTTCAGAGTAGACCCAAGTACAGTCTGGTCATTAGAACTGGGTTGATGTATCCTTCTAACTTAGCTTTGCTTCATGGTAAGAGAAGGTGCTCTTCACCTGATCTGCTCTCAGTAATAGACAGCTGCCCAAAAAACAGGCTTGAGACAACTTATGTATCTATCAGTGTACAGTAGTTCCCCCTTATCCATGGTTTCACTTTCCATAGTTTCAGCTACCCATGGTAAACAACAGTCTGAAAATACTAAATGGAAAATTCCAGAAACAAACAATTCATAAGTTTTAAATTCAGTGCCACTCCGAGTAGCATGATGAAATGTTGCACCATCTCCTTTAGTCACACCCAAGATGCAAATCATTAATTTCTCCAGCTTCTGCATGCTCTGTAAGCTACCCACCCATTAGTCACTTAGTAGCATCTCAGTTATCAGATTGACTATCATAATATAACAGTGCTTGTGTTTAAATCTTCTTTATTTTATTCTTAATGGCCCTAGAGTGCAAAAGTAATGAAGCTAACAATTCAGATATGCCAAAGAGAAGGCACGAAGTGTTTTCCTCAAGTGGAAAGGTGAAAGTTCTCAACTTATTTTTAAAAAATGTATAGTGAGGTTGTTGAGATCTGTGGTAAGAGCAAATCTTCTATTTATGAAATTGCGAAGGAAAAAGAAATTTATGCTAGTTTCCCTGCTGCACCCCATACTGCAAAAATTACAGCCACAGTACATTATAACTACTTAATTAAGATGGAAAAGGAATTAAATTTGAGGGTAGAAGACATGAACAAGAGCATGTTTCAACTGAGAGCAGTTGAGTTCAGTACTATCCAAGGTTTCAGGCATCCACTGGGGGTCTTGGGATATGTCCCTTGAAGATAAGAGAGATCTGCTGTATAATCAATGCCAAAGCAAAGATTAGAATTGTTTTCCCTGGCTATCCTGTACTCCTTTGGTTATCAAACTTGAGCATTGTGCATCAGGGCTTGTTAAAGATTTCAGGCCTCTCCCCAGAGTTTCTGGGTCAATAGGCCTGGGGTGGGACCCAAGATCTTTTATTTCTCAAGTATTTTATATTTTCCCACTCTACACTGCTATAGTGGTTCCTAATCCACCCCTTCTAACTAGCTGTTGGACCATGAGAAGTTTATGTCCCTTCTTTCAGCCTTGTTTCCTTGTCTGTAAGGTAGGGATGAAGGAAGTAGGTACTTAACAGTGTGCCTGGAAGGATTAAAGAGGACAGAGGCAGGCAGAGCCCTGCTATGATGCTCATGTCAGTGTTCTCTCCAGTGCACCAGGCTGCTTAGCTTATTTTTTTTTTGTATATAGCAGAATATTAAAATACTACTTTTTCTCTCAGTTTTGGCTCAAAAGATTGGGCACAGAATGATAGATGCTAAGGACCCCCTTCATGACAAAGTGGGATCTAGAATAACTATTTTGAACCGGTAAAGGCATGCCTTCTGGAGTGATTCTGCACATAATCCCCTTAAGGGTTTTAAAGTCTTGAGTTAAAAGACCAAGAAGTACCTGTGCAGTTGGAGTATTTCTGAGGATCCCACAAAGCGATCTATATGAGAAAGTGTGTGTGCCCATACTTTGCCCATTTAAGCATTCACCAAGATGAGAAAACATAAACTCTAGATCACAACAGTGCAGGCCAAGTAAGCCCTCCCAGGGTCTTTGTCTTGACTCTCTCCTCTGGCTCCAACCCTAGAAGAACAAGAGTCAGTCCTGAAAGGAGTTCATAGTAGGGCAAAAAGGAGTGCCAGGCAGAGAATCTGAGAAGATGCCAGCTGCACAAGACCATAGGAACCCACCTCTTGCATCAGCATGAAGTGGGTATGAGACATGGAGTCAAGGGAGATCATTTTGAAGCTTTAAGATTTGACTGACCTGATGTATTTCAGACTCACATGGGGCCTCTAGCCCCTTTGTTTTGGCCAATTTCTCCCATTTGGAATGGCTGCATTTACCCAATGCCTGTACCCTCATTTTATCTAGGAAATAACTAACTTGCTTTTGATTTTACAGGCTCATAGGTGGAAGGGACTTGCCTTGTCTCTGATGACACTTTGGACTGTGGACTTTTGAGTTAATGCTGAAATCAGTTGAGATTTTAGGGGACTGTTGGGAATGCATGATTGGTTTTGAAATGTGAAGATATGAGATTTCGGAGGGGCCAGGGATGGAATGATATGGTTTGGCTCTGTGTCCCCACACATCTCATCTTGCAGCTCCCATAATTCTGTGTTGCGGGAGGGACGTGGTGGGAGATTATTGAATTATGGGGGTGGTGTTTCCCATGCTGTTCTCGTGATAGTGAATGGGTCTCAGGAGATCTGATGGCTTTAAAAACAGGAGTTGCCCTGTACAAGCTCTCTTTGCCTGCTGCCGTCCACGTAAGATGTGACTTGCTCCTCCTAGCCTTCTGCCATGATTGTGAGGCTTCCCCAGCCAAGCAGAACTGTGAGTTCTCCATTTAACCTCTTTCCTTTGTAAATTGCCTAGTCTTGGGTATTTCTTTATCAGCAGCATGAAAACAGACTAATACACGAGCCCAAGCCCATTCCCCACTGCAGCTTCCCGAGTCTGCAGCACCTCAATCTGGAGGAGGAAAATAGCTTTAACCTCCAGTAAAGTTCTGAGTTGTCACTATAACAATAGACTAGGTAATTTTGCTACTAAAATAAGACTTCTTTTGAAATTAGAATTACCAGAAGATTTGTTATTACCCTAAAGAATCCAGAAAAGCTAACAGGATTTCATCCAAGGGCAAGAAGGAAACAAACTTGCTAGCTCAATCGAACAATGAAGACAAAAGGTTTTTACCCTTAATGTATTGGTCTTCTAAAAGAAGTGGTATTTACGCATGTACCATTTACATGCATAAGCCTATAAATCTAACATTGCTGAGGGATATTTCTTCATTCTGAGGTTTTCTTTTCTCTCAGCATATACCAGGTAAAAAAGTATATATCACTTGATGTCACTCTCAAACAAAAGAGACATGGTCAGTTGAAGCAGTTCTAAGCAGCTTAAATACAGTGTCTTAAAAATGCATATTCTTCCAGAAACTATCTTGGAATATTATGCAGACAGGAAATAAGCAAAATACGTTCTGCTGATAGTCGGTAAATATAAATGGCACATTTTTTGAAGCTCTAAGAAAGTTAGCATAGTCTAGATCAATCAACTACAGTTTTTCAGAAAAATGCTTTGCTGATATGGGCCTGTCTCACAAGCCACATCATTACTTGTTTCGATTAGCCATCAGTTATTACTAAGAGATGCACATCTGCAAGAAAGCATCTAAACTTTTCAAATATATGAAGCAAGATTTACATTCCTTTTCATCTTTTAAACCACTTTTTTGCCATGTGTGAAATAGTATAGGTAACACCATGAAGAAGCTATGAAAAGCTAGAATCTGGGCACACTCTGAATATTTTACAGAAGGATGCTCTTGGAATCTGATCATCACTACATTACTTGTTGCTTGAGAATATTCTGAACTGCATTTTTTTTCTCTTTTTTATTACACTTTAAGTTCTAGGGTACATGTGCAGAACGTGCAGGTTTGTTACATATGTGTACATGTGCCATGTTGGTTTGCTGCACTCATCAACTGGTCATTTACGTTAGGTATTTCTCCTAATGCCATCTCTCCCCCAGTCCCCCACCCCCCGACAGGGCCCAGTGTGTGATGTTCCCTGCCCTGTGTCCACGTGTTCTCATTGTTCAACTCCCACCTATGAGTGAGAACATGCAGTGTTTGGTTTTCTGTCCCTGTGATAGTTGGCTGAGAATGATGGTTTCCAGCTTCATCCATGTCCCTGCAAAGGACATGAACTCATCCTTTTTTATAGCTGCATAGTATTCCATGGTGTATATGTGCCACAATTTCTTAATCCAGTTTATCATTGATGGACATTTGAGTTGGTTCCAAGACTTTGCTATTGTGAATAGTGCAGCAATAAACATACGTGTGCATGTGTCTTTATAGTAGCATGATTTATAATCCTTTGGGTATATAGCCAGTAATGGGATCGCTGGGTCAAATGGTATTTCTAGTTCTAGATCCTTGAGGAATCGCCAAACTGTCTTCCACAATGGCTGAACTAATTTACACTCCCACCAACTGTGTAAAAGCACTCATATTTCTCTACATCCTCTCCAGCATTTGTTGTTTCCTGACTTTTTAGTGATTGCCATTCTAACTGGCATGAGATGGTATGTCATTGTGGTTTTGATTTGCATTTCTCTGATGACCAGTGATGATGAGCATTTTTTCCTATGTCTGTTGGCTGCATAAATGTCTTCTTTTGAGAAGTATCTGTTCATATCCTTTGCCCACTTTTTGATGGGGTTGTTTGTTTGTTTGTTTTGTAAATTTGTTTAAGTTCTTTGCAGATTCTGGGTATTAGCCCTTTGTCAGATGGGTAGATTGCAAAGATTTTCTCCCATTCTGTAGGTTGCCTGTTCACTCTGTTGATAGTTTCTTTTGCTGTGCAGAAGCTCTTTAGTTTAATTAGATCCCATTTGTCTATGTTGGCTTTTGTTGCCATTGCTTTTGGTGTTTTAGTCATGAAGTCTTTGCCCATGTGTATGTCCTGAATGGTATTGCCTAGGTTTTCTTCTAGGGTTTTTATGGTTTTAGGTCTTATTGCATTTTTTCTTTTGTTTTTCAAACAATTTTGATTAAAAAATCAAATGCTATTTGTTGATTTTAACAAAAAGCATTTGTTGTAGTTCTAGTTCACCTTCAAACTAAGACACATTTGTGCAAAACATAACATAAGCTTGTCTAGCTTTACGTAATTGAAATCATTGCTTTTCCAGCAAAGAACCATTCAATGGACTTCCAAAGTCAGTTTACTGGACTTCTAAAGCAGTCCAACAAAATTCACACACATCCAACCAAACAAAATAAAACAAAACAAAAAACAGGGATTCCTAAGCTGAATGTGTGATTTTGGTATAGATTTAATAAATGCATACTCCATCACCTTGTAGAGCTCACCTCAACTTTACGTCAAGAGTTTTCTGGTCATGAAAAACAATTTGAGGAATTCTTACTGCCACAAAATAAGTAAAAAGTATATCTGTAAAAGGACTTTCCATACTTTCTCCATGTAACTTGGGCCTAATGCAATGTTCTATGTCTACTCATTGTTGTAGCTCAATAAATATCACAGCCTCTTACATTACAAAGAATTATGGTAAGGGCTATAGCAGTAAAAATAATACAATTAAAAGCAGAATTCAGGTTACTGGTAACGAATTTTACCTAAAAATTCACTGTCATAAGTGCTGAATAACATAAAAAGATATATAAACATGCCACAGCTCTATTTAAGTTTTGATTGTGACATTGCATTAAAAGGTGATAGTATGGCAGGCAACTTGGGTTCTAATCCTAACTCTGGCATCATCCACTGTGATACCTAGGATTGATTGTTTATCTCAACTGAGCTTTAGTGTTAATACTAACACCTTACCCATTGATCAAAGCTATTGAGAGAATCCAGCCAGTTAAGATATTGTGGAGTGAGGAAGGAAGGAGGAAGGAAGGAAGGAAGGAAGGAAGGAAGGAAGGAAGGAAGGAAGGAACTAGGTAGGTAGGTAGAAAGGAGAGAGAGAGGGAAGGGAGAAAGGAAGGGATGGAGGGAAGAGGGGAGGGAGGGAAAAGAGGGAGGGAGGAGGGGGAGGAGAAAAGGAAGGAAGGTGGAAAGGAGGGAAGGAAAATAAGAGGGAGACAGAAGGGAGGAAGGGAGGGAAGGAGGGAGGAAGAGAAGAAGAGGCCTTTAGATGCAATCAGACTTGAATTTGAAAACAGGATGTACCACTTCCAGGTCAAGACTTTGGCCAAGTCATGTGTCTTCTCTGTGTCTTTATTGTTTTTTCTAAAAAGTGGAGATTGTAGTAAGGCGGCAAAGTTTACAGCATTGTTAAAGAGATTAAATGCCATAACATATGTCAAATTTTAGTACATTATAGGGGCTCCATAAATGGCCGTTGAATTTGTTAATCATCTATGTAAAAATGATTTGAGAAGATGAACTGCTTTGCAAATGCAAGTCATTAACACCATGTAATATATTCATGTAATTAGGCAAAGAACTTCACTCAGGATAAAGGCACTGTTACACGGACTCTGACCAGACTACTTCTCTATTCTTATCCTTTCCCATAAACTCTTTCTAAAAGGTTCACTTCTTACATCTTTTCTAAATCCATGATTCCACTTAGTATTGACCACTAAAGCAGTAATGTCTGGCACTTATTTAACACCTCCTTTTACAGACAAAGATAACTATTAATTTAATAACAATCTGTCATTATAAGCAAATATTTCCTTTCTCCAGCTGCTTTCCTCACAGGTTTCCAGTTCAGGGAAACCTCCTTTCTAAGCCACAGTGTTGCTCATACTACATTTGTTTTGCGGTTAACATAGACATTCACAATCAAATGTTTATTTTTAAAATGAATTACATAGACTTAACCTATATCTCAACCCGAAGCAAGAGCATAAATGATAATAAGTCATGAACACTTTTAAGAATCACATCTTGTAGATGATGTTTAGCAGGGTCTGGAAAACACAAGCTGATGCCCTTCTCTGGACCGCCTGTTACAGTACAGAGCATCTGCAGGTTTCCCTGTGCCGGTAACACACTGGAAGGGGGCAGCTTTTGTAATAGGATCATTGGCTCAAATGAAGTGAGTCAATCTGATCGATAGAAATTGCACATGCAGCAAAGAGCCTTTAATGGATCTTAATCTCCATTAGGCTGAGTTGGAGGAAGTTGTAGGGGAAGCTGCATCACATTTCAGCCATTTATAGTAACATCGTGGTCCATGAGCAGCTTTCGGGGAACAGGAGTATTCATCCCAGGGTGCTCTGGGACAACCATCAATGGGATGGTAAATTCTTGCATCATTGGTGTCCAGGAAATGCTCTGGGGGATACTCTAGAGAATTGCCTCCAAGGCTTATGAAAATTTTAGCAGGAATTCATGGTGGTTCAACCAGAAGAACATTAGCACATGAAGCTTTTCTGTCATGTGTAATTAAATGTGGTTTAGAATCCCTTAGATATGACTTATAAAACCAAAAGGAACAGTTTCAAGTTTTGTTTTTTTTTCTACTGGAGACCAAGAAAATGTGTGCTATGAAGAGAATGACAAGGATTAAGTTTTCCATAAGTAGGCATACTTTGCACATAACACATGAAAATATAAAAATCTAATGTTTGGATCCCCAGAATGTGAAACTAACTGCCTCTCAATTTAATGTATAATAGGGAAAGCTCCATGTGGAAATTCAAAAGAAAAGGAAAATTGCACACAATTTAGAAGACTGCCCATTGTACATTCACTCCGAAATTACAACACAATATCTCGTAATTAATGCTGATTGAGTACTTTGATTTCAAAAATTATAAAGCACAATACATGGACATTGCTTTATACATTCACACACACCCCTCACAAAGTTCTTGATGTCAGAGACCAAAATAGAGTAGCCAATAGCTGATGCTTTCATTGCTTTTTTTCTTACTCTAAGTAGAACTTTATGATATAGATTCAAAAGTCCAAAATTAATCAAAATAAAACTGAATTGAGCTATGACACAAACAATTGATTCCCAATGTTTGGGCTACTTAATTGGAAACGTGAGCATTTTCTTCTTTGTCACATTGATCATTTCAAATGTAGATGCTTTCTTTCTCTATGATTTTGCAATACATCAATATTACTTATTTCTCTTATTACAGCACTTCATCATTACATACCAAGAGACCTCATTTTCATGTCTGACTTTCAACTCGATTGTACCTAGAAAGGTGTCTGGCACATACTTAATAAACAAATGAATTGTGAACCCACTGAAAACCAAAACAGACCTTTTTGTTGCTTTATACTTTTTGCCTAAGATTACACTGACATAAAATGAAGCACAATATATTTTTGTTGAATAAGTGCAAAAACAGTAAGTTCTTTTACATACAATAATCTTTCTGTGAGGCACTTTTAAATACTACCTATTTTGTAAAGGTCTGAGAGGCTTTTTGACACATGTCAAAAGATCACCGTGACATGAAAAACTAAAGTAGGAAAAAAAAAAACAGATTTGCACTTTTATCTGGGTCCTTCCACAATAGAGACTAGAATGACATCTATGAACTTTTCAGGTATGCTACTTTATTGTCTTCAGTTATGAATTTTAAAAACTGAGTTATTAATGCTTGGAATTTTTTCCTACTAGCAAATATGCTGGGGATGATGAAAAAAAAAAAACTAAGTAACCAAATATGTTTTATTCTTTTTGCGATTGAACACAGAGAAGAAAGTGCTTTATGTCAGAAGAACTATCTAATAATTTACATTTTTAATTATCTTATTATTGTCTACTAATTTCTTCTACATCTGCAACATTTCGAAACAGAAAATCTTAGGTCAAGTGCCCAGCACACCATACGAACTCACTATATATTGTTGAATGAATTAATTAATAAATCTTGTTCCAATAAAATACTGGAAGGAAATACGCAGCTTCCTTGCAGTACCACAGCAGAGTCTCTGATTCCCAGCACATGAAACAGCCTTTCTTTGTTTCATAAATATCACTCTGAACCCTTAGACTATCAGAATGCCTTAACCTGACTCTCAAAACTTATATCCATATATAATCATTTGGGAGTTGAGCATTGACAAGAGAGAAAGTGCTTTTGGTAATAAAATTATTGATGGCATAAAACATTTCTAATAATTTTTATTTTAAATTATCTTGTTTACTACAAAAATATGAAGTTTGAATCAAGTGAGAATTTTCCAACTCTTAAATTAATCTACTCTACTTGATTTGATAGTCCTTAACTCATCTGTCTTTTGGGATAAGTTTTTTCTTTATATCATAGATTGACTTAGATCAACTTTATTACACCATTACTTGAGAGAGGAGAATAAAAGAATTTGCCAGTGTATATTTTGATATAATACTAACTGTCTAAAGCCTAGTAAATGTAGATTTTATCTGATATTGCCAAAATAGCCTTTTACCAACAATTTATTTTAGTAAAAAATTCCTAGAGTGCAATAATTATAATTGACCCCATTGGGAGTTTGGGGGCTCAGCTGTGAGGAGAAACTAAGTGCAGGTTCTGAGATATTGCATGACTTTTGTGAAAGTAATCTGGAAGTGCTTGTCTCTATCGTCTTATCAATGACTGGACAAATCACTTTCCTCAGCCATCATGGTCTCTGCATTTTGTAAGTTCCAGAAATTGGCCCACCTGGGAGCCTGGAACTCCATCTACCCTAAAATGTCTGATTAATCTCTAATATTGGAAAATATGGGCCGGGCATGGTGGCTCATGCCTCTAATCCAGCATTTTGGGAGGCTGAGGCCAATGGATCACTTGAGCCCAGGAGTTCAAGACCAGCCTGGGCAACATGGCGAAACCCCATCTCTACTAAAATTAAACAAATAATAATAACAACACAAAAAATTGGCCAGGCGCGGAGGTGTGCGCCTATCGTCCCAGCTACTCAAGAGGCTGAGGTGGAAGGATTGCTTGAGCGTGGGAAGTCGAGGTTGCAGAGTGAAACAAGATTGCACCACTGCACTCCAGCCTGGGTGACAGGAGTGAGACCTTGTCTCAAGAAAAAAAAATAAAAATTAGAAAATATGGCCCCAGGAGAAGGTCTCTCATTGTGAAATCTCTTAAGAGTTTATTTTAAGGGAACTCTTAATTTTTCAAAATTATGGATTCTAATTAGCTCTAGAGGCCTAATTCTCTTGGGAAAAGTATAAAAGTTGTCCTGTCTTCCAAAAGAAAAATATTTTATTTATGTAAAACAATAGGCCTACTAGACTACTAGACTTCCTTTTCTAAATAACATAGCAGACTAATTTTAAACAAATTTTAGGACCACATTTTTTTCCCAAAAGCAATAATTTTATTAGGAGTAAGAGCATTTTAGGCATAATTTTCTCACTGTGATCAGTTTTATGGAGTATTTTATCTCCATGAAATAGCAAATCAAAGCAATTTAAGACCATTTATGAAATTCACCAATCTATCACTGTGGCAATACTTTACATCGGTTATGAACAGAGAGACTCCAGAGTCAGGCTACCCTGGTTTAAATCCAGTATTCTCTGTGTACTAGCTGTGTTAATTTCTCTGCTCTTCAGTTTCTCCTCCCATAAAGTGAGGATAATAATAAAAAGATGTAGCTTCTCCATTTAGGTAACATAAGATCAAATGAGTTTATGTGCTTTAATACAATGCCCAGCAAATAATAAGTATTATTTGGAGATTTTATTGTTACTGTGAACAATAATGCCAATGGGTACAAAACCTTGGATAGCCATGATATTAGAGGCTATTGTACCTTGATATTAAAGTTAAAATCACAATCAACAAGAGTATTCTCATATACATCTAAATGCCCATATAAATAATGTTAACCACGGTTGTGTCTTAATTTGCTGTCTTATTAATTTTACATCAAGCAACTTGGTATATCTAATAAATACAGTGAACATCTAATTTAGCCCTCTCCCCCATGCACATACGTTACAGGAGAATATACTTCTTTTTTAAAAAAATTCTGGTGACGTGCTTTATCATATAAAATCAACCCACTTCGTAGTTACTTTCAGGAAGTGCAAATAGGTATCAAACATTAAGCCTAAAAGCAAATTCATTGAACTGAAAGGCATTTCCCAAATTAATTATATTTCAATTAACATCATCAATTTTAAGTTACTCCACACACAATGCATCAGTTCTTTCGAATAGATAAGGAAATGCTTTTTATAGTTAATTTTATTCTGTCCGGCTAGTCAGGATATACTTCTTTCTTGGACAAAATGGTCTGTTGGTAACAAATGCCTTTAAGATTGTTTCACGCTAAAATGAATTCCTTCAGTCTGTATGGTACGGTATTCTAGGATCTGTGCCAAGTACTTGTGCAAGTGTGTGGGAAGCTTTTCTTTGGGAAAACCACTACTGTTCCTACAGGTATTCCCACTGTCCCTGCCCTTATTGTACACAGGACCTCTGCCTAGGAGAAAATAAGAACTGGCTTCTTAAGCAACCAAACAAAAATATCTCTTTGCTTTCTACACATTTGTAACATCAAATATATGGTGCTAGGTTAACCACAGAAGCAAGAACACCTGCCTGAAGAAACTGATCTTGATGTAACTGTGAGCTGGAACCTCACAATGATTGACTTAAGACCTGGTGTTGAAGAGAGTATCTAAATGGGCATGCTAACTCTCTACTGGACATTGACGCAATTCCTGCCTTATTTTAATGCAGATTACCTAAAAGAAAATTACTCAGCCCTTGATGATAAATTCAATATTCTGCTAAATTACAATTTTATGGTATGGCCTAAGCTTTTATAGGTCAAAAATTTTTTTTGATACTATTGTAACCTTTTGCAAACCCATAATTGAAAAAAAAAAGGTTTTCACATGTTATCTAATGTGCTTTAACCAAGTATATGCGTAATGAAAGTGTCCCTTTAATTTAATTCTGGAAAAAGTTGTTCTCTAATAATCTAATAATGTATATGTTTTCATTGATCAGACATGAGAGTGTTTCCTTTGCGCTCTGTTATGAAACAATGATATAGTTCATGTGAAGTAGCAGTGCCGGGCACAGTTATCACTCATCTACTGTTGGTCCTTATTATTAGCTTTTATTAAACATTATAATCGTATTTGAAGAGTCAAGTGATTTTTCTTCATCTATTGCTATAGACCGCCTTTGTTCTAATTTTATACTTGATTATCCTGTTTTACATTATTTAATTGTATAAGCTACCTCAAAATATGCAAAGTATCAGTTGAAATTAAATATTTTAAATCAAGTAAGAATCCAACATGGTATTTGTGATACGAATGATGGCAGATGAGTTTGTTTTAAACTGACAAATTACAGCTGATAACAGAAGTATAAATAAGACTGTGGCTAAGAAGTGCAGTAATTTTTCTACCACAATGAGAAGATTTGTGCTAATTTAATGTGTAGCCACATGTCTTACTTATAGTTAGACATAGTAAAGCCTCAGTAGGTCAAATTAATTGGGAGTTGTGGAGAAAAACTAATCTAATGAATGAAAAGTTTTAACTATGGAATATATAATTAAGGTAACATATTACTATTAAAAACATGAAAACAGAAGTTAAGTCAGTCCAAATGGGAGGTGATGACAGGCTAAACTCAGGTGACTCAGGGAATGGCAGGCCCAGCTCACAGGAAAGTTCCATAGAGCAGGGCACAGAGGGGCACAGGAGGCTGAGGTCCCTTGCTCTGAACTCTCAGAGGTGACTGCAGGATGATGCAGTAGCACAGGGCTGCTTGGAACAGAGATAGAGGCGTTGCCAGATTGCTAGTGTGGGCAGAGTCTCTATCCAAGCTGGAAACACCCTTTTTAAGACATTATATGAACTATTTATAATTTTGCTCTCTTTGCAGTCACTGTAAATAGTCTTGAAATCATGGACTATTGAAGCAGGAAGGAACCCCATGGACCACAGGGCAGAACTTTCATTTTGCAGCTGAGGAAATTGAAGTTCTGAAAGGTTACCCAAGGCCACACAGCTGGCTGGATAAACAGCCAATACTTAATTCCAGGACTTCTCATGCTCAGTTCAATGCTCTATGCCCTGCCATCCTAAGATAGAGTGACCAATTGCCCCTGTTTGTCTGGGACTATCCTGGTTATAAAATTGAACATCCCATGTCTCAGGAAACCCATCAGTTTTGGCCAGACCAGGGTGGTTAGTCACCTTAAAAGATACATGCGTTTTTATTTATATCCCTACAACTTTTGAAACAGTAGGTTTCATGGCTCACCATGGCAAGAATTCACTAGGCAATAGGCTGGCCAAAAGAACTTTGGAATAAAGAGCAGCCTTAACATTAAGAAGTGGTGTCTTTCTGGCATTGTAGTAAGAGAGAAGAGTAAGAACCTCTGCATTTTCCAACCTCACCTGTGACTATTATACCTGATATTGGTCCCACATTATGTGATCAGCCCCTACCTACCCCACCACCACAATATTAGGGCAGCCAGATCAGTGGCAAAATCTACAATGGGTCTCCATTTCCCAAGACCAATTATAATCTGGAAAAATGTTCCAAAAGAGAAAATAGGAGTGGGATTTAACTCCAGCTAATTTAGCTTCCCACCATTACCCCCACACACAAAAAGAGTGTGGCTTGGCCTAGAGCATACCAAGATAACAAATACACAAATTTTAGAAAAATTAAAATATCTGCTTCCCTCCAAAAAGTCATCAGAAAGCAAAAAGGAAGTTCTTCTGGCAAGGCATAGTGGCTCACACCTGTAATGCCAGCACTTTGGGAGGCTGAGATGAGCCCAGGAGTTTGAGGCTGCAGTGAGTTATTATTGTACCACTGTACTCCAGCCTGACTGACTGAGTGAGACCCTGACTAGAGAAAAAAAAAAAAAATTGAGAGACAGACAGAGAAGTAAGCCCTTTTGAGCATCTTAGTTGGAACAAAACAGAAAAGAAAATGAATACAAATTCATTTTGCTTTCCTTGGAGAGGTGGGGATAGGCAGAGAAAACATCTAGGAGACAAAAGGCCCATAGTACCCAGCAGCAAGATGCCCTTGTGCAAAGAACTATGATTCCAATCTGGGGTGTGGAGGGGGTTCTTTTGGGGCCTTCCTCCAGCTCAGCTTTGGCCTGGCTGGTAGACACTGTCCCTGACAGCCCAGCCTCCTCTTCCTCACAGTTACTGTCTCCATCATGCAGCCCTGACAGCCATATTCCAGGCAGCCCAGAGGTGTCTGAGCCTCAGCTTCCAAACATCATGTGGACGGTATTAGGGAACTCAATTCCAAAGTAAGCTGCCCTGATCTTGTTTAAAAAAAACTTTTAAATGCCTTCTGAGAAGAGAGGCAATGAGAGAAATATCATGTTGTTCTTGTTCCTGGACTCAACATTTCATATAAAAATATTCCTCTTTCTGGGAAGTAAATAGTTTGTTTATTCTTTGCTGTTTCTTCCCCATTGATTTTATTTTGAAGGAACTTGTGAAAAAAGCATTTTTTTTTCACCAATTTCATTCACACTACAGAAATAACAATACCTTACTTTATTACTTTGTACTTTACTCTTTTGCTTTTTTAAAGACTCTCTTAGTCTGCATGGAGCTAAAAGGTATGGAATAAAGTCTTTTATATAAAAAATTGCTTTTCTTAAAAAGTTTATAGTTCTTAGCAATATGTTAATAAATGTGTTCCACATGTGATGTAGCTTCCTGTAAATTTTCTTTTCTGAAAGCTAATGGACCCCTGCAAAACATCAAAGGTGTCGATGAGCCTGGCTAAGAATAACATAAATTAGAGCTAATGTACTTTCTGTGGATTGGAAAGATGAAATTATAATTTCAATTGGAAGCATTCTCTGGCTGCATACCTCCAGATCCTAGTAAATCTCCCATTTGAACATTTGTACCTCTGAGGATTCTTGATTAAATCAGAGCCCCAGAGGCTACCTGCCTTCCACTGGTTTTGTAGACTGACTTTTCCACTGAGTGCATAATATGCTACAATGATACACTAATATATCCTCAACCCTATTGGTTTAGTTTTATCTTGTTGTTATGGTTGTTTCATTTTGTTTCATTTTAGGAAGTTTCTCTGGAAAGAATACTAGACTTAAAATGTGAAGACTGGATTTGAACCCCCCTTCTACCACTAATTGACTTGAGCAATTTCTTGAGCCTCTCTGTATGTCAGTTTCCTATCTGGTGAAACTACAATAATGACACAATTATACAGGTTTATTGGAAAATTACCATAGGACAGTAAAGTGCTGACATGCAGTAGGTGCTCGGATATTTATGGGATGCTTCAGAGGAACAATTATCTGAATATCAAATATTTTTTGTGCCTATCACTGTAAAAAGAACCTCGAGCAGGACACAAAAATAAGACCTTGACCTCAAATAGATTGCAATCTCATAATAGCTAGCCTCCACTGAGCACCTATTATGTAGCATGTAGTACACGAAGTACTTTAACATGCATTGTCTTAATTCTCATAACAACCCTGTGAGGTCAACATCATTACAGTCATTTTACAGGTGAGAAAAGTGAAGCTTAGAAATGTTAAATAGAACTCCCAATGTTACACAACTAACAAGTGGCAGACCTGGAACTGGAGCACAGGTTTGTCTGTCTTCCTACAGCACTGCATACAATGTAAGCTGAGAAAGCTTTAAACACACATGCATGCATGTACGTACCCACACACGCACACACCCATACCCACACACAGACACAAACACAATTATATTCCAGATTGTTTCCCACTCTTATTCAGGACACAGAGGGTTAAAGAGATGATGACAAAATAGCATAAACAGCTGGTTCCAAGGTGCTAGTTGCTCTTCTCTGATACCATTTTGTTTGTGCTCTGCAGCTGTACCAGAAAGTTTTTGTTCTCCCAAGAAAATACTGAACTGAAAAGATAATTGGTATTCAAGACACACATGTTTTCTACCAGCAAATAAGAAGAAAGCACAACAGTATTCTTGAAGGATGCTGATTTTTTTGTGTTTTGCAATTCTGCATTTTCAAAAATGACATCTGTTTTGTGAGTGACTAAAAACTCTGGGGGAAGAATTTGTAAAAGGAAATAAAATTGTGTTTCTGAGCATTTTGCTCCTTACTGCCTTCAAATGATATTTGTTTAGTTGGCCCATTTTTCCAAAAACATTGTCAAGGCAGAAGTTTCCTGTTTCCTGCGCTCATTTCTGACAGGTTTGACATGATGTTCCAGTGGCAAATGTTTTAAAAGTTTCTTCTAGCACTCTTTTCCTATGTATCAAATCATCTTTTCTTTCAAGTACTCAAAAAAATTGTGCCTTCTACGAGCATAAATGAATATAATGCATTACATTTATGTTATGTGTTTCGAGAAAGAACTCAGCAGTATTTTACTGTCTTTGCTTTTCTAGGCTGTTCATTTTTTGCCGGTGCATCAACAAATAAAAAAGTTTGAGAGAGCCATTTCTTACTCAGCCCCATGTCTTTGATTTATCACTTCCTATTCTATAAATTTCCTGTCTCTGCTTCACACAAATAAAAAGATGTAGTAATTCATGTAGTTTGTCAGCCAAATCTCAATTTTAGAGAAGAATAAATATTAAGGAAGGTCATTCGAGGGAGTTCCCTCTGCAAATGGTGCAGCGTGAGGTTGAACCACACCCCCTCCAACTCTCAAATCTGTACATGGCCATTCTGAAAGAATCCCCTCCCAAATCAAAAAAAAAAACACTCATGACGGCTTCCAAGGTATAACTGGCAGAATCAACAGTCTTCAAGGTAGGCACAAAATTCATAGACTACAGGTGTGGGTCTTTATCCCCAATCCTGCTTTTGCCCAAAATTTATGGAGGCAGCCATCACAGAGAAATAAAACCTAATGAATCTTTGAGAACTTTCATGAGACAGAAATCTTGTAAGTTGTCCTGGTGATTTAGTTCTCATTTATCTAGTCCTATAATTCACAAACCTGAAGCCATGTTTGCTCAGTACTTCTTTCTCTAAATTTATGTATGTCATTTTTGTTGTGATATCTTAGTGATACACAGTTCAACTTTCTTTGGGTTTTAGGCATTGACCAGCCAAGTTCACCTGCCTTAGCATTTGCTTCTCTGCACAACTCTTCTGCCCTTTGGTACCCATTGACTTCATGTCTCCTCTTTGGAAACACATAAACAGAAGGTCCCAGACTGCTTCACATACCAGATGGTGCCACCATTACAAGCCCGGAGAGACCAAAGTCACAGATGAGGCTACCCAGGAAAAAATAATAGACCTCATTCTTGACTCAGTCTTGGAGTCAAAGTTCTTATTGGCAAAGGCCAACAGAAGCTTATCACAAAACGCTACTCACAGATAAAGAAATTTAAATGCACTTAATAAAAGTACCATACTTTCCAAAAACTCACAAGCAGAATAGGAGTTTGGCCATGTCTGAAGATCTGTGACTGGGACCTAGACTAGGCATCAATCTACCTTTGAAACAGCTCCTGAAGTGGCCAGTGAGTGACTTTGCATTACAAGATAGACTGTGCCACCTCCCCACAGAGCTGCCCTGCTGAGGAATCCCAGGACTACAAGCTCTGGTGTAACCTGAAAGATAGGCCTCACTTGTTCCAGTGGGGCAGGGCTGAGGGTTTCAGATTCATTTTCAAGTCACAATTTATCACAAGAAAAATCAAAAATGGGCGCAGTGACCTCATCCACTGTGCCCATGTCATGTCATGTCATGTACAGCTTCATTCTTTAGAGAAGATGCCCTGAAGCCATTTAGACAAATCCATGGCTTTAAATATTTTCATTTGCTTTTTTTTTTTTGCTTCTCACTGTTTACATTTGTTCCATTTTGTAAAATAGAATTATTTTCTTAGATGTCAGGAATTCCAATTATTTTCCTTCAAGAATTGTGTATTTATTCTTCATACTTATATATTATCACTGTTTTCAATTTACTAATCTTTTTTCACCCTCCATTTTTATTGTGAATTTGTACTCTGTCCATATACATTCCTACTTGAACATTGACTATGAATGTCATGGTCTTTCCTCACCTTTTCAAATCTTACTGGACCCTCAAGGTCCATTTATAAATCCCAAATTCTGCACCTAGCCGTCCGAGCTATCATGAGCCGATGTTGATCTCTTCACCTGGAAAATGTCCACAGCATGATGACATACAACACCAGCATATTAGTTTCAACTGGATGTGCTACATTGAACCAAGTGAAAACCATCTTCCATTAGCAGTAAGCACAGAATTAGGCACAAAATAAACATTCCATAAACACTTGTCAAATTAAACACAATTAGCCAGAGAAAGATTAGAGGTGTAGGTAAGACCAAGAAGCTTTCATTTGTTCATATATTCATTCAACTGTGTTTATGAAGCATCTAAGCTTAGGAGAAACAAAGACATATGTCATCAACACTGTTCCCTAAAATATCTAGTGGGAAGAACACAAATATGAACAAATAAATGCATTAATGTGTCACTACAGATTCTTTGTAGAAATAATTAAAAGGAGCAGTAGGAGCACAATGGAGAAAGTGGTCAATTCTACCCAGATTCAAGACTGACTCCCTGAAGTAAGCAAGACTGTAGCTAGGTTTAAAACAAAAAAAATGGGTGTGTGTTCAACCTAATGGATGGAGAAGAAGGATGACAGAATGTTGTGGACAAGAAAGCAGTTTGAACAAAGTCAGAATGAAATATTAACAATCTGCCACGATACTAATTCAGTAGGTCTAAGATAGAAACCAGAAATTAGCCTTTTCAGCAAGCATCCCCTGGGTAATTCTGATGCCCGTAGACCTAGAATCGCACTTTCAGAAACATTGCTCCACATTCTGGTTTTTAAAGCACTTGCTCAGAAATATTTGATTGTGGATGAAATGTCTCATTTGGCTTGGTGAGAAAGAGCAGCCACTTTCATTCAGACAGTTCTTTCCTCCACAGTCCTGCCTGAGTAAACCTTCCAAAATATTGAATTCAGTCATCTCATCGCTCAGCTAATAATCCATCAGTGACTAGCCTACTGCCCAGAGAATAACATCCAAGACTTTAGTAAAGCATTCCTGGCTTCACATGAACTGACCTTCCCCCCACCCTCTCCTATGGTCTCACTGCTCAAATTCTACCTTCCAATTATGTTAAAATCCATCCTTCTGCTTCTTCTTATTATTGTTATAAGGATATGAAAATTTAAGATATACAAAAAAGGCTTTACTAAATAAGGTTATTGTTCTTATAGAAACATAGGATCAATTTAAGTATTAACTGTGAAGTCCCAGAGCATTTTCCTTCTGTCTGTGGAATGTTAAATTGTCTCATAAATATCATTCAGCCAAAAGAGTTCAAATCTGAGAGAATGTTTACAAATATAGCATGAAATGATGAGAATGCAAAAGCAAAAATCATCCTAGTACCCTATTCCTAATAAATATATGTACACACATGTGTATGCCCACACAGGCACAAAAGCATTCATAGACATACACAGCACACACACACATGCAGACACACACACACACACACACACACACAGATGTCTCATACCACTGGAAGGCATCCTGGAATCTGTGCATCACCAAAATATTCAGTGATGAAGACATTTTCTTCCTGGCACATTAGAGAGAGAAACTGAGACCAGACAGCTAGTAAGATAAGACACACTCTCCCTTTAGGAGCACATGCTGCTTTGGCAAACACAAATATCACTCACTCACACACACATGTACTCAAGCCTGTGCATAATTCTCTTGACAACTCCAACTTATAACATTAGCATATGAATGCTGAGGCTTACAGTGATATTCACCCACCAAATGGAGTTTATAATATAAATGCAATGAAAAGTATCTGAAAGCTTACTCTTCACTCTGAATTGAGTCTGTCAGAGCCTGTATATGAAATATATTTAATATCTGTATAGAACCCAGTGTAAATATATTCTTCTTGCATGCATCCATGGAGGAAAACTGAGATGGTTAGAACAGTACTAAATTCATACTTCCTTCCCAAATAATGCATGAAATAAATGGCTCCAATTTCTTGGCTTTATGTATGTATATCTCCCCCTGTTTCCAATATTTCATGTGTATTAGTCCAAATGCGATTTTTTTCAAGGTCTTTCTGTCTTCATTTTATTTTGTTAGATGTCCTTTTCCTAGCTGCCAAGAATTATTCACAACTCCAGGAAAAAGATTTTACAAATGTATCCATAATCTACTCAAACAAAACCCAGGAATTATTAGTGTATGTGATATGTCTTTCCCAGTAGATTATATGTTCCTTAAAGGGAAAGATATTGATTTATTAATCTTTAAGGTCATGTCATCTTTTAAGTCATGTGCCTAAAGAAGCAATAATTTATTATGTCACATGATTCCATGGGTTGGTTGGGTGGCCTCTCTCAAGCCTTCACTTGGGTTCATTCTTGTGGCTCCATTCATCTAGAATGGTTGGCAGGCTACAAGATTCTAGCTTCACTCAGGTGCTGGCTGTCAGCTGGGGTTGCTTGGTCCTCTTCCATGTGGCCTCTCTTCCTCCAGTAAGCTAGACAACCTTCCTACAGCTATCCCAGGGTGAAACTGCAAGTCTTCTGACAGCCTTCCCTCACACAACATCACTTCCACCAAGTTTTGGTGGTCAGAGAAAGTCAGAGGCCTAGCCCAGGCACAGATGAGGGGAAGACAGATGCCACTGTACCATGGGAGGACTGGCAAAGTCACCCGGCAAGGGGGCATGCACACAGAGATAGCAAGAAGTGTTGTAGCCATCCTTGCAAACAATTGACCACACTAACCCAGGACTAAAACGCACACTCTATGGCAGGCAAAAGTTATTTCTGGAAATCTCATTCATTCATCCATTTATTCATTCACTCATTTAACAAACGCTCATCAAGTGCATACAATGTAATGAGTACTTTGTCAGGCTCTGGAAATAAAGTCAACAGCAGGGAGAATGAATTCTTGACCTCGTGCAATTTATAAATAAATAAATGAGTGAGTGAAAGAAAAGTGATAGGCAGTTGGTTGGAACTTGCAGAGATAAGGCTTTAAATTCTAGACACCTTTTTTAGTTAAAAGTTTGCACATTTTAAAATGCCTTAATTGCTTATTGGGGTTAAAGAACCTAAACCAGGATACTCTAAAGGGACTAAAGTCAGAGTTGAATCCCAAGGAGTTGGGGCTGAAGCAGAGATTTTCTGTTGAAGGCAACATGAGCTACAGGAACCAGAGGGGTTGGCTCAGTTTTGAATATGGGAGACACCAAGACAACTGTAAGAGTCAAGGTTTGGCAGGAAACAGAAAGCATGCTAGACAGGGAATTTGAGGAGAATTTAATGAAGAGATTATATGTAGCATTAGGGGCAAAATTGAAGAAAATCATAGGAGATACTTAGATACCCAGAAACAAGCAACAGCAGCAAGTCTTTACTTAGGCCTGAAACAATTAAAAGAAGAAATATTTTTACCAAAGCTGGATGAGAGCTGAAGCTGTGGGAAAGGTCACCCTTAGCAAGAGATACGGTTGTGGAGGTAGCCACTGCCAGAAGAGCAATTCCAAAACACAGAAGTGGCAGGGCAACACAACTGTCTCTCTCCCCCTGCCCTCTTACCTCCTACCTGCCTTTCATTGGTCAAACCTAACTAGAAGCCATGGGTGCACTGCACCCAATGTATCATGGGTCGGCTGTGTTACTATTAAACAAAATATAGAGCACTATATACGGAAACAGTTGAAATTTGAGAGTTAAGGAAAGCAATGGAAACACTAGTGAATTTGTGAGCTTGATACGCCTGCAGTTTATCTGATTATGGATCTCCTATACGTAGTTGAAAATACGAATCAAGTTCATGGAGGAAAAAATGCAGCTGAAGATAAAGATGTAGAAATCATCAGCTTAAAAGAGTGAAGAAAGAAAAGAAATGGGGAGGAAAATACGAAACGTCACATAAATGTGAGACATGTCAGATGGAGCCCCTTGCCCCTTGGAGACCAATGCTTACTTGGCATGAGCCCCAGTCCACTCCTCAGCCACTGGATGTCTGATAATTGCCTCAAGATTCCTTGCAGAACTCTGGGGGTTGATGGAAACTTCACTTGTATCATTCTTATAGTCTGTCTTGTTTTCTTCCATGCATCTCTCTGGGCATGCAGCTCAACCCTTCTCTCAGTTTCCACAAAAACCTACTCATTTCAAATACTTCACCAGTTTTGGCCGGGCGCGGTGGCTCACGCTTGTAATCCCAGCACTTTGGGAGGCCGAGGCGGGCGGATCACGAGGTCAGGAGATCGAGACCACGGTGAAACCCCGTCTCTACTAAAAATACAAAAAATTAGCTGGGCGTGGTGGCTGGCGCCTGTAGTCCCAGCTACTCGGAGAGGCTGAGGCAGGAGAATGGCGTGAACCCGGGAGGCGGAGCTTGCAGTGAGCCGAGATTGCGCCACTGCACTCCAGCCTGGGCGACAGAGCGAGACTCCATCTCAAAAAAAAAAAAAAAAAAAAAAAAAAATACTTCATCAGTTTTAAAAGAATTTACTCAAGATATATATGCTTGCTGGGATGAGAAACATCAGTCTCCTGTCATCATTTTTTTTCCTTCCACTCCTGTTTTTTTACCTCCTCTCTCCAGAGCATATACTCCAACCCGACTCTCATCCTCCAAGTTCCTCCAGGCAGACTAGCTTCTCCTTTCTTCTGAAATCTTAACACTAACTAAGGGATGGTACTCATCTTCTACCAAACTCACCAACGCCCTTAGCAGAACCAAAGTCTGAGCACTAACATGACCATTCTCTCCAGAAAGCAGACAAGGAGGTATCACATGCTGCCTTCACTATTATAATCCATCAGAGTTCTATGGTTACACAGCTCACTCTGGTCAAATTCTGTCCTCTAAGATGTAACAAAACCCCAAAGTGAAAATCTAGCAAAACAGTAGTCTTGAGAAAAAGCATTAGGCATATTCTCCAAGTGTATCTTATATAAATAGTCTACTGCAGTTTCTTTAAAAAAGTGTACCTAAGCTACCAGAAAATGTTGGAAATTTGGAAAGGGAAATTAAAAGGCCATGTGCTTCTTAAATTTATTTCCTGAACCTTCAAGTATGTAAATGAGGAAAGAAGTGAAAAACAGCAGGTCAGGTTCCCACTTCTTCTATTGAAATGTTATCACAATTTAACATACTAGAAAAGGGGCATGCCTGTGATATGCTAACGACTTCAAACCAGAAAATGTGTGAGTTCTGGGAAAAGCTTGGGAAAGCTTATTAAAGACTTAACCTAAGAAAAAAGTTCACTTTGGTCTCTCCTGTAAACTAGAGCTTTCCTTATCCTTGCCCATTTCCTGTTTTTATATGCTCCAGGAATTTTCCCTGTAGTTTGGTCTTATTTTCTCCTTTAAGCCAAGCTTTATAATAGTTTTCTTCCTACATATTTTGTTTGTTTGTTTCCTTGCTAGTTTCTTTGATTTTTTGCTTTTGCCTTTTGAAAGAGAGAGAGGTGATCTCTATAGCCACTGTCTGTTCATTCCTTAAACTTTTAACGCTCTGTCAATTCGGATTTTAATGGTTTGAGGAACTATGATGTAAGATATGATTTTGAAAAGGCTTCCATCAGGGTAGGAAGGCTGCCTCAGCCACAAAATTTTTTTAAATATCTTATTATTATGGGAAAGAGTGATATTTGAACCACTAAATACATATCTGTTGGGGCAAAGGGCTGTGCTCTTTTCTGAAGCTCTTATCGCTCAGCTTTTTTGGAAGTGACAAGTGCTTTCTCCCAACTGATCTTTAACTTTCTCCTTATAAAACCAGTTTTGCAAAAATTATGACAGTGAATGAAATCTAGCATAGCTGACTCCATCTTGCTTGTAAACTCACAAGCTAACTGTCCTTGCTCATTCCTGGGTGTAGGCCAAGCTAACCAGGGAAGGGGTTTAGTTAATAATTTAACTTTGAACCAAGGATGATAAGAATCCCTCCCCAAACTGACTACTCTCCAAGGACTGAATCTGCCTTTGGAAGACTAATGAAAGACCACAGTTTAGGATTATGGGCAGGGCCTGAATTCTGCTAAGATGTAGGCATCATTCAACAATAACCGGACATTGTTCTGGAAGTCACAAGATTTTTAACCTCTCCAGTTGCTCCCATAAATAACATCACTATTGTCCAACCTAAGATTGGTTTTTGAGGCATCTTCCAGACATTTGCATTTGGGCAGACCACCTGATGCCACTCAGACTTGTGACACATAGCAGGAAACCGGCTCAACCAGTCCCATAACTCCCACCCAGAAAGGGACTCAGCACATGCTCAAAGACCGTTTTGGACATCCCTATGATTTTATCCCCAATCAATCATCAGCACCCATTCCCTTGCCCCCTGCTCATCAAATTATCCTTAAAAACACTAGTCCTACAAGGTTCTGGGGAGGTGGGTTTTAGAATTGTCTCCCATCCTTCTACTTGGCTGGATTTGCAATAGTTAAACCCTTTTTTGCTGCAAAACCTGCTGGTCTCAGTGCACTGACTTTTCTGGACAGTGAGCAGGAAGAACTCATCAGGCTGTTAGAGTTAGTTGTGTCCTCTTTCTCCTCATAAACATTAGTGTTCCTAAGATTGCAATGATGGATAAGTAGGCCTCTCTGTGATTTATCTCTCTATAATACTATCTAAAAGGGCGTATGTGTGTGTTAATGTCTGAAACTAAGTGAAAATGGAGAGTTTGAGAAATCAATTTAAGACGCATCAATGTAAAGAACTGAAGTTAAATAGAGTATGTTCTCTAACAACAGAAGAAGAATTAAGCTAAAAATCAATAATAATATATAACTTTAAAATTTGAAAAAATTAAAACACTTTTAAATAGCCATCAGTCAAAAAAAAATAGAGACAAATTCCTTTAAAACACAATTTACTAAAATTGTCAACAAAAATGGAGGTTTGCAAATCTGAATAGTACTGTCCTTACTTTAAAAAAAAAAAATATATATATATATATATAAACATACATATAGATATATATAGAATTTGAAAACTTTTTACCAAAAAACAATCAGGCTTCAATGGCTTAATTGGTACATTTTCCAAAATCTAAGAAAGGAAAAAAATTCCAATTTTCCAATAATTCAGAAAATTAAAAATGAGGAAACACTGTTGAAAGGAATCAATTTCACCCCAAAATATGGTTGTCTTGTATAATAAGTATTCTGAATTAAAACCTTAGAGATCCACAAGCCCTAGAAGAAATTTTTATTCTATCTACATAAAGATAGTACTGACCCACCAAGGAGAACAATTGTTCCTGTTCCCCTCCTTGTTATCTCATTATCCATTACAGAAAAGAAGACCAAAAATGTAATCAGAGCTGAACAGACCCTTTTTTAAGATAAAGACTTTCTCCAAGGGCCATTTAAATTCCAAAGAGAACTATTTATAAGTTAATTTCTGTCCCCCTTCCAATTTTTCTCTCTAGTAATCATTTATTGCCCCTCAACAGAATTCCCTTTCTGCCCCCTCTCGTAACCTACTTTACCAAGTTCCAAGCCCCCACTTTTTCTGTAGTCTTAAAATGATATGCAAGGTTTTATACTTGATTGGAGGCTTGGATTTTCATTCTGAAAGCTCCCATGTATACATATTAAATAAATTTACATGCCTTTTCTCCTATTAATCAATCTTCTGCATGCCACTGATTTTTCTGTGAACCATTAGGGGGCTCAAGAGCCTTGTTCCTCGTACTATTTACTATGTTTCATGAGGACAGCATAACTTTGATACCATAATCTGTCAAAGACATGAAAAAACAGGAATAGCATAAGCCAAACTTCCTTATAAAGACATGTATGCGAAACATTTATGTTACCAAATAAATTAGACCAATATAAAAGAAATGTCATGTATCATGAAAAAATGAGGTTTATACCAAAAATGCAAGGTTGGTTAACATCATAAAATAAGTCAGTAAAAAACACCATTTCAACAGAATAAACAAAAATCTATATGGTAACCTCAAAGTATACATTAAAAACATTTGACAAAATTAAATGCAAAATAATTACATCAAATTTTAAACTTAAATTTAAAAAAAGCTTTAGCAACTGAAAATATAATGTGAAAAATGCATTTGCAAAAACCCAAAGATCATAACAATGATAAAAGTTGAAAACTTTCTCTATGCAATCAAAAATGAGACAATAAAATCTTCTATCACTGCAGTTTAATAATTGTCTGGAGGAATTAATTCATAAAATATAGCAAGCAAAAGAAACAAAAACATAACAAGTAAAAAGAGAATAATAAAACTCTACTCAATGACAAATTACTGTATCTATAGAAAACCCAAAATAATATACAGATAAACTATAAGAATAAGTAAATTTAATTTAAAAAGTCACTGGATAATAGATCAATAAATAAAAATCAACTGTATTTCTGAACATTAGTAACAAAAATGAAATTTTAAAAGTGATCATTACTTACATCAGCATCAAAATCATCAAACATCTAGCAATAAATTTAATGAAATGTGAGTAAAACATCTACATAGAAAACTATACAACTCCACTGAGATAAATTAAATAAGACCTCATTAGTCGTGGGATAGACACAGATTGGAAGACTGCTATAACAGAAATGTCAATTTCCTCAAATTAATTCATAGATCTCATGAAACCCCAGTGAAAAACCCAGAGGAATCTTTATTTGGAAATTGACAAGCTGCTTCAAAATCTTCATGGAAATGCAAAAGCCTAACTATAGCAAAAATATTCTTGAATCAGAACAAAGTTGGAAGACTTTTATATTACCATAAAGCTAGACTCATTATAAAGCTACAGTAACTAAACCATTTGTGGTAATGGCACAAAGATAGACAAATAGAACAACAGAAAAAAATAGAGAATATATAATTACATCTACCAATATACTACATACAAAAATAACTAAATAAACAGAGATGTTCTATGTTCATAAATAGGAAAACAATTTATGATAAAATGTCTCAACAATACAATGAGGAAAGAATAGTCTTTTCAATAAATGATGCTGTGTCAATTTATATCTATATGGGAAGAAATTAAGATTGGCCCTATCTCATATTTTACCAAATAAAAAAATCAATTCCAGATTAGTAGTTCTAAATGAGAAAGGTAATAAGAAAAATATTCTAGGTAAAAACACAAGATATTATCTTGATAACACTAAGGTAAGCAAAGGTTTCTGAAACAGGATCCAAAAAAATACTAAGACCCATATTTATAAATTTCTTTTTTATTTAAAATCTTTATGCATCAAAGATACCACAAAGACTGTAAAAAGATGAAGTACATTGTGAGAGAAGATATTTGCAATACAAATACCAAAAAAGGGACTCCTAACCAGAATATATTAAGTACTCCTAGAAATCAATAACTAAGAAAAAAAAAGAGGTAATGCAATTTCTTTAATGCAAAAAACTACAACAGCCATTTTATTTTAAAAGGAGATATAAATCGTTCATAATGTCATGCACATCCATGTGAAGAGACCACCAACAGGCTTTGTGTGAGCTACAAGGCTATCTATTCCACCTGGGTGTAGGTGGGCTGAGTCCAAAAAAGGAGTCAGCAAAGGGTGGTGGAATTATCATTAGTTCTTATAGGTTTGGGATAGGCGGTGGAGTTAGGAGCAATTTTTTGCGGGCAGGGGGTAGATCTTCTTACAAAGTACATTCTCAAGGGCGGGGAGAATATTACAAAGTACTTTCTTAAGGGTGGGGGAGAATATTACAAAGTACTTTCTTAAGGGTGGGGGAGAATATTACAAAGTACCTTTTAAGGGTGGGGAGGGTGCATTGTCAGAAAGTCAATTGATCAGATAGGGTGGGGCAGGAACAAATCACAATGGTGGAATGTCATCAGTTAAGGCAGGACCTGGCTATTTTCACTTCTTTTGTGGATCTGCAGTTGCTTCAGGCCATCTGGATGTCTATATGCAGGTCACAGGGGATATGATGGCTTAGCTTGGGCTCAGAGGCCTGACACATTATTAGCAATAAGAAAAATATTAATTTTTTTTTGAGACAGAGTTTCACTCTGTTGCTCGGGTTAGAGTGTAGTAGTGCAATCTTGGCTCACTGCAAACTCTGCCTCCTAGGTTCAAGCAATTCTCATGTCTCAGCTTCTCAAGTAGCTGAGATTACCATGGTGTGCTCCATGATGCTTGGCTAGTTTTTATATTTTTAGTAGAGATGGGGCTTTGTCATGTTGGCCAGGCTGGTCTCAAACACCTGACCTCAAGTGATACACTCAACTCAGCTTCTCAATTGCTGGGATTTACAGGCATGAGCCACCCCATCTGGCCCTGCAATAAGAAAAATGTTAATTAAAACCACATGATGGGAGTGCTTCCAAGATAACTGAATAGGAACAGCTCCAGTCTGCAGCTCCCAGTGAGATCGATGAAGAAGATGAGTGATTTCTGCGTTTCCAACTGAGGTATCTGCTTCATCTCACTGGGACTGGTTGGACAGTAGATGCAGCCCACAGAGAGCAAGCTGAAGCACGGTGAGATGTTGCCTCACCCTGGAGAGCAAGGGTCAGGAGATTTCCCCTCCCTAGCCAAGGGAAGCCCTGACAGACTATACTTGGAGAAACAGTACAATCCTGACCAAATACTGCACTTTTCCCATGGTCTTAGCATCCAGCAGACCAGGAGATACCCTCCCGTGTCTCACTCGGTGGATCCCACACCCACGGAGCCTTGCTCACTGCAAGTGCAGCAGTCTGAGATCAACCTGCAAGGCTGCAGCTTGACAGGAGGGAGGGGCCTCTGCCATTGCTGAGGCTTGAGTAGCTCACAGTGTAAACAAAGTGGCCGGGAAGCATGAACTATGCAGAGCCCACTGCAACTCAGCAAGGCCTACTGCCTCTGTAGATTCCACTTCTGGGGGCAGGGAATATTGGAACAAAAGGCAGCAGACAGTTTCTGCAGACTTAAACGTCCCTGTCTGACAGCTCTGAAGAGAGTAGTGGTTCTCTCAGCACAGTATTCGAGCTCCAAGAACAGACAAGCTGCCTCCTCAAGTGGGTCCCTGACCCCTGTGTAGCCTGACTAGGAAACACCTCCCAGTAGGGGCCGGCAGATATCTCAAACAGGTGAGTGCCCCTCTGGGACAAAGCTTCCAGAGGAAGCATCAGGCAGCAATATTTGCTGTTCTGCAGCCTCCACTGGTGATACCCAGGTAAACAGGGTCTGGAGTGGACCTCCAGCAAACTCCAACAGACCTGCAGCTGAGAGGTCTGACTGTTAGAAGGAAAACTAACAAACAGAAAGGAATAGCATCAACATCAACAGAAGGACAAAACCCCATCTGTAGGTCACCAACATCAAAGACCAAAGGTAGATAAAACCACAAAGATGGGGAGAAGCCAGAACAGAAAAACTGAAAATTCCAAAAAACAGAGCACCCCTTCTCCTCCAAAGGATAGCAGCTCCTTGCCAGCAAGGGAAAAAAAACTGGTTGGAGAACAAGTTTGATAGGTTGACAGAAGTAGGTTTCAGAAGGTCGGTAATAACAAACTTTTCCGAGCTAAAGGAGCATGTTCCAATCCATCGCAAGGAAGCTAAAAACCTTGAAAAAAGATTAGACGAATGGCTAACTAGAATAAGCAGTGTGGAGAAGACTTTAAATGATCTGATGGAGCTGAAAAACATGGCAGGAGAACTTCGTGATGCATGCACAAGCTTCAATAGCCAATTCAATCAAGTGGAAGAAAGGATATCAGTGATTGAAGATCAAATTAATGAAATAAAGTGAGAAGACAAGATTAGAGAAAAAAGAGTGAAAAGAAATGAACAAAGCCTCCAAGAAATATGGGACTATGTGAAAAAAACAAATCTATGTTTGATTGGTGTACCAGAAAGTGATGGGGAGAATAGAACCAAGTTAGAAAACACTCTTCAGGATATTATCCAGGGGAACTTCCCTAACCTAGCAAGGCAGGCCAACATTCAAATTCAGGAAATACAGAGAACACCACAAAGATACTCCTCAAGAAGAGCAACCCTAAGATATATAATTGTCAGATTCACCAAAGTTGAAATGAAGGAAAAAATGTTAAGGGCAGCCAGAGAGAAAGGTTGGGTTACCCACAAAGGGAAGCCCATCAGACTAACAGTGGATGTCTTGGCAGAAACCCTACAAGCCAGAAGAGAGTGGAGGCCAATATTTAACAGTCTTAAAGACAAGAATTTTCAACCCAGAATTTCATATCCAGCCAAATTAAGCTTCATAAATGAAGGAGAAATAAAATCCTTTATAGACAAGCAAATGCTGAGAGATTTTGTCACCACCAGGACTGCCTTACAAGAGCTCCTGAAAAAAGCACTAAACGTGGAAAAGAACAAACAGTACCAGCCACTGCAAAAACATGCCAAATTGTAAAGACCATTGATGCTATGAGGAAACTGCATCAGTTAACGGGCAAAATAATGAGCTAACATCATAATAACAGGATCAAATTCAAACATAACAATATTAACCTTAAATGTAAATGGGCTAAATGCCCCAATTAAAAGACTGGCAAATTGGATAAAGAGTCAAGACCCATCAGTGTGCTGTATTCAGGAGACCCATCTCATGTGCAGAAACACAAATAGGCTCAAAATAAAGGGATGGAGGAAGATCTACCAAGCAAATGGAAAGCAAAAAAAAAGCAGGGGTTGCAATCCTAGCCTCTGATAAAACAGACTTTAAACTAACAAAGATCCAAAGAGACAAAGAAGGCCACTACATAATGGTAAATGGACCAATTCAACAAGAAAGGCTAACTATCCTAAATATATGTGCACCCAATACGGGAGCACCCAGATTCATGAAACAAGTCCTTAGAGACCTACAAAGAGACTTAGGCTCCCACACAATAATAATGGAAGACTTTCACACCTCACTGTCAATATTAGACAGATCAATGAGACAGAAGGTTAACAAGGGTATCCAGGACTCAAACTCAGCTCTGCACCAAGCAGACCTAATAGACATCTGCAGAACTCTCCACCCCAAATCAACAGAATATACATTCTTCTGAGCACCACATTGCACTTATTCTAAAATTGACCACATAATTGAAATTAAAACACTCCTCAGCAAATGTAAAAGAACAGAAATCACGACAAACTGTCTCTCAGACCACAGTGCAATCAAATTAGAACTCAGGATTAAGAAACTCACTCAAAACCACACAAATACATGAAAACTGAACAACCTGCTTCTGAATGACTACTGGGTAAATAACAAAATGAAAGCAGAAATAAAGATGTCCTTTGAAACCAATGAGAACAAAGACACAAGGTACCAGAATCTCTGGGACACATTGAAAGCAGTGTGTAGAGGAAAAGTTATAGCACTAAATTTAAGCAAAAGAAAGCAGAAAAGATCTCAAATCAACACTTTAACATCACAATTAAAAGAAATAGAGAAGCAAGAGCAAACACATTCAAAAGCTAACAGAAGACAAGAAATAACTAAGATCAGAGCAGAACTGAAGGAGATAGAGACATAAAAAAAACCCTTCAAAAAATCAATGAATCCAGGAGCTGGATTTTTGAAAAGATCAACAAAATAGATAGACTGCTAGCAAGACTAACAAAGAAGGAAAGAGAGAAGAATCAAATAGATGCAATAAAAGATGTTAAAGGGGATATGACCACTGATCCCACAGAAATACAAACTACCATGAGAGAATACTATAAACACTTCTACACAAATAAATTATAAAATCTAGAAGAAATGGATAAGTTCCTGGACACATACACCCCCCAAGACTTAACCAGGAAAAAGTTGAATCTCTGAATAGACCAATAACAGGTTCTGAAACCGAGGCAATAATTAATAGCCTACCAACCAAAAAAAGCCCAGGACCAGAAGGATTCACAGCCAAATTCTAATATCCCTGATGAACATAGATGTGAAAATACTCCATAAAATACTGGCAAACCAAATTCTGCAGCATATCAAAAAGCTTATCCATCACAATCAAGTCAGCTTCATCCCTGGGATACAAGGCTGGTTCAACATATGCAAATCAATAAATGTAATCCATAACATAAACAAAACCAATGACAAAAACCAGATGATTATCTCAATAGATGCAGAAAAGGCCTTTGATAAAATTCAACAGTGCTTCATGCTAAAAACTCTCAATAAACTAGGTATTGATGGAATGTATCTCAAAATAATAAGAGCTACTTATGACAAACCCACAGCCAGTATCATCCTGAATGGGCAAAAACTGGAAGCATCCCTTTGAAAACTGACACAAGACAAGGATGCCCTGTCTCACCACTCCTATTCAACATAGTGTTGGAAGTTCTGGCTACGGCAGTCAGGCAAGAAAAAGAAATACAGGGTATTCAATTAGGAAAAGAGGAAGTCGAATTGTCTCTGTTTTCAGATGACATGATTGTATATTTAGAAAACCCCATCATCTCAGACCAAAATCTCCTTACGCTGATAAGCAAATTCAGCAAAGTCTCAGGATACAAAATCAATGTGCAAAAATCACAAGCGTTCCTATACACCAATAATAGACAAATAGAGAGCCAAATCATGAGTGAACTCCCATTCACAGTTACTACAAAGAGAATAAAATACCTAGGAATCCAACTTACAAGCGATGTGAAGGACCTCTTTAAGGAGAACTACAAACCACTGCTCAATGAAATAAAAGAGAACACAAACAAATGGAAGAGTATTCCATGCTCATGGATAGGGAGAATCAATGTTGTGAAAATGGCTGTAGTGCCCAACGTAACTTATAGATTAAATGTTATCCCCATCAAGCTACCAATGACTTTCTTCACAGAATTGGAAAAAACTACTTTAAAGTTCACATGGAACCAAAAAAGAGCCCATATTGCCAAGACAATCCTAAGCCAAAAGAACAAAGCTGGAGGCATCACGCTACCTGACTTCAAACTGTACTACAAGGATATAGTAATGAAAAAAGCATGGTACTGGTACCAAAACAGATATATAGACCAACAGAACAGAACAGAGACCTCAGAAATAACACCACACATCTACAACCATCTGATCTTTGACAAACCTGACAAAAACAAGAAATGGGGAAAGGATTCCCTATTTAATAAATGGTGCTGGGAAAACTGGCAAGCCATATGTAGAACGCTGAAACTGGATCCCTTCCTTACACCATCTACAAAAATTAACCCAAAATGGATTAAACACTTAAATGTCAGACCTAATGCCATAAAAACCCTAGAAGAAAACCTAGGTAATACCATTCAGGACATAGGCATGGGCAAAGACTTCATGACAAAAACACCAAAAGCAGTGGCACCAAAAAACAAAATTGACAAATGGGGTCTAATTAAACTAAAGAGCTTCTGCACAGCGAAAGAAACTATCATCATCAAAGTGAACAGTCAACCTACAGAATGGGAGAAAATCTTTGCAATTTACCCATTTGACAAAGGGCTAATATCCAAAATCTACAAAGAACTTAAACAAATTTACAAGAAAAAAACAAACAACCCTATCAAAAAGTGGGCAAATGATATGAACAGACACTTCTCAAAAGAAGACACTTATGCAGCCAACAGTCATATGAAAAAATGGTCATCATCACTGGTCATCAAAGTAATGCAAATCAAAACCACAATGAGATACCATCTCATGCCAGTTAGAATGGCTATCATTAAAAAGTCAGGAAACAACAGATGCTAGTGAGGATGTGGTGAAATAGGAATGATTTTACATTGTTGTTGGGAGTGTAAATTAGTTCAATCGTTGTGGAAGACAGTGTGGTGATTCCTCAAGGATCTGGAACTAGAAATACCATTTGATCCAGTGATCCCATTACTGGCTATATACCCAAGGGATTATAAATCATGTTACTATAAAGACACATGCACACGTATGTTTATTGTGACACTATTCACAATAGCAAAGACTTAGAACCAACGCAAATGTCCATCAATGACAGACTGGATTAAGAAAATGTGGCACATATACACCATGGAATAATATGCAGCCATAAAAAAGGATGAGTTCATGTCCTTTGCAAGGACGTGGATGAAGCTGGAAACCATCATTCTAAGCAAGCTATCACAAGGACAGAAAACCAAACACAACATGTTCTCACTCATAGGTGGGAGTTGAACAACGAGAACACATGGACACAGGGCAAGGAACATCACACACCAAGACCTGTCAGGGGGGGACTGGGGGAGGGATAGCATTAGGAGAAATACCTAATGTAAATGATGAGTTGATGGGTGCAGCAATCCAATATGGCACATGTATACCTATGTAACAAACCTGCACATTGTGCACATGTACAGTAGAACTTAAAGTATAAAAAATAAATAAAATAAAATAAAAATAAATAAATAATGCCTCCTGGAACTAATGAACAATGATAGCAGTGTTGCAGGATACAAGGTTAGTATACAAAGTCAATTGCTTTCCTAAATATCAGCAAAAAACAAGTGGGATTTGAAATTAAAAACACATTACCATTTACATTACTGCCCCCCAAAAATGAAATACTTAGCTTTAAATCTAACAAAATATGTATCAGATCTATATATGGAAAACTACAAAACTCTGATAAAAGATATATAAAAAGAATGAAATAAATGGATGTTCTATGTTAATGAATAGGAAGATTCAATGTTGTCAAAATGTTGGTTCTTTCTAACTCAAACTATAGATGTAATGAAATTCCAATCAAAATCTCAGCAAGTTATTTTGTACATATAAGCAAATTGACTTTAAAGTTTATATGAAGAAGTGAAAGACCCAGAATAGCCAACTCAATAATGAATGAGAAGAAAAACTCTGGATATTACTTGAATTAAAGACTTACCCCAAAGCTACAATAATCAACAGTGTGCTATGGCAAAGGAACAGACAAATAAATTAATGGAATAGAACAGAGGGCCCAGAAATAGAACCACATAAATATCATCAACCAATGTTTGACAAAGGAGCAAAGGCAATACAATGGAGAGAAGATAGTCTTTTCAAAACAATGATGCTGACATCCACATGCAAAAAAAAAAAAAAAAAAAAAAAAAAGAATCTAGACCCAGATCTTGCATCCTTTACAAAAATAAACTCAAAATGCATTATAGACCCAGATATAAAATTTTTAAACTATTAAATTTCTAGAAAATAACATAGAAAAAAAGGTGGATGACCTTCAATATAGTGATGACTTTTTAGGTACAACATCAAAGGCACAATACATGGAAAAAATAATTGATATAGTGAACTTCATTCGAATTGAAAACTTTGACCCTGTTAAAGAAATGTCAAGAGAATGGGAAGGCAAGACACAGACTGGGAGAAAATATTTACAAAAGAAACATCTAATAAAAGATTTTTAACCAAAATATAAAGTACTCTTAAAACTCAACAATAAGAAATGTTACAACCCAATTAAAACAGGGGTAAAAATCCTGAATTGACACTTTACCAAAGAAGATATAAAGATGGAACGTAAGCATATAAAAAGATGTTCAACATATGTCACTAGGTAATTGCAGATTAAAACAACAAGCTACCACTGCATACCTACTAGGATGGTTAAAATCCAAAACATGGACAACACCAAATGCTGGCAAGGATGTGGAACAGGGACTCTCTTTCATTGCTGGTGGAAATGCAAAATGCTATAGCCACTTTGGAAAACAGTTTCCCAGTTTTTTACAAAACTAAACATAGCATTACCATATGATCCAGAAATCATGCTCCATGGTATTTATGCAAATGAATCCAAAATATATGTTCACACCAAAACTTGAGCATAGCTGTTTATAGCAGCTTTATTCATAATTGCCAAAATATTGAAGTAACCAAGATGTCCTTTAGTAGATGAATGAAATGAACCGTGGTACAGTTGGACAATGGAATATTATTCAGCACTAAAAAGAAATGAGCTATCAAGCTATAAAAAGACTCAGGGGAAACTTAAATGCATATTTCTAGGTTTAAAAAGCCAATTTTGAAAGACTACATACTGTATGATTCCAACTATATGTCATTCTGGAAAAGGGAAAACCATGGAGACACAAAAAATCAGTGGTTGCCAGAGGTTAAGAGGAGTTGACAGATGAATGGACAGTGCACAGTTGATTTTTAGGGAGTAAAATTATTCTGTATTATACTGCAATGATGAATACACGTTATTATAAATTTCAAAAAATTCATAAAACTTCCAACAACAAGTGAATCCTAATGTACTTTGTAATAATGTGTCAATGGAAGTTCATCTCTTGCAATAAGTGTAGAACTATGATGCAAGATGTTGATAGTAGAGCAGGTTGTATACATGTGGAAGCAGGAGTTATATGGGAACTCTATGCTTGCAGCTCAATGGCATTATGAACCTAAAACTATTCTAAAAAATAAAATTTATTATTTTTAAAAAATGAGATGCCAGCAAAAAAAAAAAAATGACAGTAAGAACCTGTAAAATTCCTCTTCTGTATAAAAGCAATAAGAACTATAGAAAAAAAAATGGTTGAAATCAACTTTTCAGAGCTCTGGAAATTAATCAAAGACTTGCAGCAAAAACAGGAAATATTTATGCAAGGAAAAAAACAGTATCTTGATAAGGAAAGTGAGTTTTGTTGTAGTTTATCTATCTTCATACTTTTTTCAGTCCTGCTGTAACTTTGAACATCAATAGGTCACAATCATGGTAAAAACCAGTAGTCTGACAGTCCATGGAGGAAGAAGAAAAAGATTGGAGGTAGTACAAGGTTGCACTCCCAAAGAACAGTTATAATTTGTCATCTCTGGTGGTTCCATAAAAGAAACCACTCACAAAGTTGTCTTAATTTGACCTGACTTGAACAGCCTTCTTGCCAGGAGAATTTTCTAAAAACAATTAGAGACAATTGAATGTTGTGGCATCTTAGGTGGTTAATAAGATGGTGCAAACCATAGACTAACAAAAAGGTTAAAAGAAAAATCCTGGAAATGAGATGTCCAAAAGGGACTTTGATGAACTCTAACACATACTTGGGAATCTAGAAGGCTATGTGAAAATATAGAGTTGTGAACAGGCGCAGAACTGTATGTATACTTGGGAAAGACCTCAGAAGGTCCTAAGCTATCACTGCTGTCTAAGCACAAGTTTCTCTGTAAGCAAAAAGTGAGGACTAATAAAGAGTTTTAAACTATCTGGCTGAGTGTTCAAGAAACGCTTCAACCCAAGAAAATAACCCCTCAGCAAAGACTGGAAGATGTATTGGTTCCAGGCCATTAATGAAATCTCTATCCAGCTGCTAGCTGACTGCTAAGGTAAGCAGAGCAGAGAATTCAGTGTCCATACACAAGGAATATAAACTTTACAGTATTAGTTCAGGTAAGTCACTAAACAACAAACAGTAACAACAACAAGAACAGCAAACAACCACAACAACAAATTCTGAAGAGGGGGAAGAATCTATTTCCAGAGTTACCACACTACAATTTTAAATGTCTAGTATTAACAAATAGTTATAAGACATGCAAAGAAAGAAGAAAATATGGCCCATATGCAGGGGGCGGGAAAAGTCAATAGAAACCTTCCAAGAGAATACCATATATTGGATTTACTAGAAAAGACTTTAAGTCAGCGATTTTAAATATTAACAAAGAACTAAACAACTAAAGGAAAGTATGAGAATAATATATGACCAAATGTGGAGTATTAATAGACAGAAATAATAGAAGAAAGAACCAAATAGAAGTTCTGAAGGGGTATAATAAATAAAATTTATAAATCAGTAGAGGATCTCAACAGCAGATTTGAGCAGGGAGAAGAAAGAATCAGTGAACTTGAAGATAGATCAATTATGATGGTCCATTCTGAGAAACAGAAAAAAAAAGAAGAAATAAAAATAAACAGAGTCTCAGATACCTGGTGGCCATGAGCAAGCATAACAACATATCCATAATGGGAGTCACAGAAGGAGACAAATGAGATTAAGGGTAAATATATATATATATATATTTAAAGAAGTAATGACCACACAAGCTTCCCAAATTTAATGAACAACGTAAACCTACATATTTAAGAACCTCAATAAACTCCAAGTAGAATAAACACAAGCAAATTTACAACTAGACACATCATAATCAAACTATTGGAAGGCAAAAAAAATCATCTTGAAAGTGGCAAAAAAAAAAAGAAGTGATTGATTACATACAAGGAATTCTTAATAAGGTCAATAGCTGTTATCTAACCAGAAACCATGGAGGCCACAGCACAGTGGGAACTGTAAGACTGTCAACCAAGCAAAACTTAATTAACAGGATAGCAAAACTATCTTTCAAAAATGAAAAAGAAATTTAGACATTCCTAGATAAACAAAAACTGAAAGAAGCAATTGCTAGCTGACCTACCCTATAAGAAATACTAAAGGCAGTTTCTTAAGCTGCTATGAAAAGAGACGAAAGAGTAACTCAAGTCCACATGAAGAAATAGAGAGCACCAACAAATGTTTTTTAATAGGTAAATATGAGTTAGTGTAAATTTATTATTTGTAATATTTTTCTCCTATCTGATTTAGAAGACAACTGCATATATCAAAAATCATAAATCTGTGTCTATAGGCATATAGTGTGTAAAGATGAAACTTATTACAATAATAATACAAAGATAGAGGAACAGAACAATATAAGAGCAAATTTCTGTATACTGCTGAAACTAGGCCAGACACAGTGACTCAAACCTGTAACTTCCACAGTTTGGGAGGGCAAGGCAGAGGATCAGTTGAGTCTGGGAGCCCAAGACAAGCCTAGGCAACATAACAAAACCATGTCCCTACAAAAAAATGAAAAGTAGCTGGGTGCACTGGTACATGTGTATAGTCCCAGCTACTCAGGAAGCTGAGGTGGGAGGATTGCTTGAGCCCAGGAGTTTGAGGCTGCAGTGAGCTATAATTGTGCCACTGCACTCCAGCCTGGGTGACAGGGGAAGACTCCAACTCTAAATAAATAAATAAACAAATAAATAAATAGGAGAGAAAAAAAAACTAGACTGACATGAATCTGACCTGGGTTGATATAAATTAAGATGTTAATTGTAATCCCTAGGAAAATAACTCAAAACTATATAGTAAAAGAAATGACAAAAGAATTAAAATGTTATTACAATAATAGACTGGAAAACACCTATTAACACAAAAGAAGGTAGTAATGGAGGAATTAAACACACACACAAAAAGACATAATATGTATAGAATATAAACAGCAAAGTGGTACAAGTTAGCTTCTTTCTCATCACCAATTACTTTAATGAAATTAGGTTAAAGTCTCCATTCAAAAAGCAGAATGGATTCTAAAAATGATGCAAATATGATGTCTGTACCTCACCTTAGATTTAAAGAACCAAATAGATTGAAAGTGAAAGGATAGAAAAAAACGTTCCCTGCGAACAGTAAATCAAAACAGAGTTGGAGTAGCTATATTATAATCAGGTAAAATAGATTTTAAGGCAAAAATTGTTGCAAGAGATAGAAAAAGGATATTCTATGGGCTGGGTGCGGTGGCTCACGCCTGTAATCCCAGCACTTTGGGAGGCCAAGACAGGTGGATCACGAGGTCAAGAGATCAAGACCATCCTGGCCAACATGGTGAAACCCTGTCTCTACTAAAAATACAAAAATTAGCCTGGCCTGGTGGCACGTGCCTGTAATCCCAGCTACCCGGGAGGCTGAGGCAAGAGAATTGCTTGAACCCAGGAGGCAGAGGTTGCAGTGAGCCGAGATCGCGCCACTGCAATCCAGCCTGGGTGACAGAGCAAGACTCCATCTCAAAAGAAAAAGAAAAAGGATATTACACAATGATAAAAGGGTCAATCAATCAAGAAAACACAATAATTATAAATGTATACGCACCTTACAGCAGATCACAAAATATATGAAGTAACAACTAACATAATTGAAGGGGGAGAAATAAACATTTCAGCAATAGTAGCAGAAGACTTCAACACCACATTTTCAATAATAGATAAAATAACTAGACAGAAGGTCAATAATGAAATATAGAACTTTAATAATGCTGTAATCCAATTACAATCAGAACAGAAATAGAAAGCCTGAATAGATCTAAAACAGGTGAAGAGATTAAAGCAATAATGTAAGAAATAAATCAAAAGCCTACCACAAAGGAAAGTTGAATTTGCTAATGAATTCTATCAAATATTTAAAGAATAACTAATACTATCTCATAACAAACTCTTCCAAAGTATAGAAGAGGAGAAAACACTTCATAACTCATTTCATGAGGTTAGTATGTCCCTGACACCTAAAACAGACGAACACACTACAAGAAAAGAAAATTACAGAACAACATCCCTATGAATTTAGATGTAAAAAAATCCCCAATAACATGTAAATCTTGCAATATATAAATAGAATTATATGCCACAATCGAGTGAGATTTATCCCAGAAATGTGAGACTGGTTAAACATATGAAAATAAATCAATGTAATACATAATATTAATAGAATAAAGAACAAAAACTGCATGATCATCTCAATAGACACAGACAAAGCATTTTAAAAATCCAACAAACTTTCATGATAAAAAACCCTAAACAAGTTAGGAATGGAACAAAACTTCCTGAATTTGTTAAAAGGCATTGATTTGGTTTGGCTCTGTGTCCCCAAGCAAATCTCACCTCAAATTGTAATAAGCCCCATGTGTCATGGGAGGCACCAGGTGGGAGGTAATTGAATCATGGGGGCAGGCTTTTTCCATGCTGTTCTTGTGATAGTGAATAAGTCTCATGAGATCTGATGGTTTTATAAAGGGGAGGTCTGCACATGCCCTCTTGTCTGCTGCCATGTAAGCTGTGACTTTGTTCCTCCTTCAGCCATGATTGTGAGGCCTCTCCAGCCATGTGAAACTGTGAGTCCATTAAACCTGTTTCCTTTATAAATTACCCAATCTCAGGTATGTCTTTATTAGCAGCATGATAACAGACTAATACAGGCATCTATAGAAAACCTACAACTAATGCCACAATTAATGGTTAAAGACTGAAATCTTTCCGACTAAGATAAGGAACAAGACATGGCTAGTTTGCCACTTCCACATATCATTGTACTAGAAATGCTAGCCAAAGCAAATATACAAGTAAAATAAATAAATAAATAAAGCATCCAGATCAGAAAGAAAAAAGTAAAACTATCTAGTATAAGTATGAAATTATATTGTATATAGAAAATCTAAGAAATCCACAAATAAAAACAAAGACTAAAAGTAATAAATGAGTCTATTGAGGTTTCAGGATACAAGATTAATACACAAAAACCTATTGTACTTCTATACACTAGCACTAAATAATTGAAAATAATATTTAGAAAACAGTTCTATTTAAAATAGTATCAAAAAATGAAATAGAAATAAATTTAGCAAAGAAGTACTTTTCAATGAAAAGTGAAAAACATTGTCAACAGAAATACTGAACATTTTGAGTAAAGTAATAACAGAGTACATAAGGGCAGCTTTGAGGTTGTTTGTAAATGTTTATTTTCATGCGTGTCTGTGTGAAGAGACCACTAAACAGGCTTTGTGTGAGCAATAAAGCTGTTTATTTCATCTGGGTGCAGGTGGGCTGAGTCCAAAAAGAGAGTCAGCAAAGGGAGCTGGAGTGGGGCCATTTTATAGGATTTGGGTAGGTAAAGGAAAAAAGGGGGTTGTTCTCTGGAGGGCAGGAGTGGGGGTCACAAGGTACTCAGTGGGGGAGCTTTCAAGCCAGGATGAGTCAGGAGAAGGAATTTCACAAGACGATGTCATCAGTTAAGGCAGGAACAGGCCATTTTCACTTCTTTTGTGGTAGAATGTCATCAGTTAAGGCAGGAACCGGCCATCTGGACATGCAGGTCACAGGGGATATGATGGCTTAGCTTGGGCTCAGAGGCCTGACATTCCTGTCTTCTTATATTAATAAGAAAAATAAAATGAAATAGTGGTAAAGTGTTGGGACGGCAAAAATTTGGGGGATGGTATGAAGAGATAATGGGCAATGTTTCTCAGGGCTGCTTCGAGCGGGATTAGTGGCGGTGTGGGAACCTACAGTGGGAGAGATTAAGCTGAAGGAAGATTTTGTGGTAAGGGGTGATATTGTGGGGTTGTTAGAAGAAACATTTGTCATTTAGAATTATTGGTGATGGCCTGGATATAGTTTTGTATGAATTGAAAAACTAAACGGAATAAGAGAAGGAGAAAAACAGGTATTAAAGGACTAAGAATTGGGAGGACCTAGGGCATCTAATTAGAGAGTGCCCAAGGAGGTTCAGCATAGCCTTGCCAGTAAAGATTACTTATTTACTTTAAGAGTTAAGAGTGGTGGTTTCGGGATAGCACCAGGAGATATCAGCTGTGATGGCTTGGAGAAACAGTGTAAACTGGCAGTGTAAACAAGAGCAGGCCATGTATGAGTAGTTGAGAACGGTGAATAGGAGTATGACTAGACAGAAGACAGTAGAGATGACAAGTTTTTTGGGGCACAATCCAAGTTGGTCTGGTGTCTGGAATGAGGCTGGGGCCTAATAAAAAGGAGCATCTATACGGGAGCTTAAATGGGCTGTACTTTTTTTTTTAAATTCATATCAAGTTGTTTATTAATTGTATTTTTTATTTTCTCTATTTTCTATTTTTTTATTATTATACTTTAGGTTTTAGGGTACATGTGCACAATGTGCAGGTTTGTTACATATGTATCCATGTGCCATGTTGTTTTGCTGCACCTTAAATGGGCTGTACTTTGTAGCATTTTGAGGACAGGCCTGAATTCTGAGAAGGGGAAGTGGTAAAAGTATTGTCTATTCCTTTTTAAGTTGGTGGCTGAACTTGGTGAGGTGTTTTTAAAAGACCTTTAGTCTGTTCTACTTTTCCTGAAGACTGAGGACTGTAAGGGATATAAATGTTTCACTGAATACTAGGAGCCTGAAAAACGGCTTGGCTGATTTGACTAATAAAGGGTGGTCTCTTATCAGACTGTATAGAGGTGGGAAGGCTAAACTGAGGAATTATGTCTGACAGAAGGGAAGAAATGACTGCGGTGGCCTTCTCAGACCCTGTAGGAAAGGCCTCTATCTATCTAGTGAAAGTGTCTACTTAGACTAAGAGGTATGTTGAGTAAAGCTAATTTGCCAGTCCTGGGCGGGGGCAAATCCTTGAGCTTGATGTGTAGGGAAGGGAGAGGGCCTGAATAATCCTTGAGGAGTAGTAGAATAGCAGATGGAACACTGAGAATTTATTTCCTTGAGGATAGATTTCTACGATGGAAAGGAAATGAGAGGTTCTAAGAGGCAGGCTAGTGGCTTGTACTATAGCATAGCCTGCCTTTGCTGGTGTGTGGCGATTAGGCCTGGTGGAACTGCTATCAATAAATCAAGCGTGATCAGGGTGAGGAACAGGAAAGAAGGAAATATGGGGAAATGGGGTGAATGTCAGGTGGATCAGAGAGATACAGTCATGGTGTGGTATCAGGTGTGGTATCAGGAATAATGTGGGAGGCCAGATTGAAGTCCAGGCCATGAACAATGGTAATTGTGGCACTTAACAAAGAGTGAGTACAGCTGAAGGAGCTGGGGAGCAGAAAGTATATGCGTCAGGTATGAGGAAGAAAATAGATTTTGGAAGTTATGAGAAATGTAGAGAGTAAGTTGAGCACAGTTTGTGATTTTGACGGCCTCTAAAAGTATTAGGGCAGCAGCAGCTGCTGCATGGAGACATGATGGCTAGGCTCAAACAGTAAGGTCAAGTTGTTTGGACAGAAAGGCTACAGGGTGCGGTCCTGGCTCTTGTGTAAGAATTCTGACTGCACTAACCATGCCTAGGAAAGAAAGGAGTTGTTGTTTTTTAAGGGATTGAGGTTTGGGAGATTAATCGGACACGATCAGCAGGGAGAGCATGTGTGTTTTTATGAGAATTATGCTGAGATAGGTAACACATAAGGAAGAAATTTGGGCTTGACTGAAGTAATGGGGGCTGTCTGTGAAGCTTTGCAGCAGTACAGCCCAGGTAATTTGCTGAGCCTGATGGGTGTCAGGGCCAGTCCAAGTGAAAGCAAAGAGAGGCTGGGATGACAGGTGCAAAGGAATGGTACAGCATGGCCTAAACACTATCTGATTTGGGATAAAGAAAAAGGAGCATTAACCTTGACTATGCCTTTAGCTCCAGCCACCTTTTTAAGAGTAAATTGCTGGGCAGGGGCGGGAGGGCTAGTCACGGAATGAAACTGTAAGCCGGACTGGGTGTGAGGAGGGGAGGTGATAAAAGGATTATAGGGTGGAGGAGCAGAGGCTGAGGAAGAATTGGGACCTAGCTTGGCCTGGCGAGGAGCGGCCTGGGGAGGAGGGGAGAGGTCAGATGGGTCTGCAGAAAAGGAAGATCAGAAAGACTCAGTGATGCTTGGGGTTGGGACTGAGGGGACAGGTAGGAGGGAAAGAAGGAAGATTTGGGATGAGTTGCATTGGGAACAGAGACTAGAGAGGGACCAATGTGTAAAAGAATGCCTGGATGTCAGGCACCTCAGACCATTTGCCCATTTTATGACAAGAATTATTTAGATCTTGTAGGATGGAAAAATTGAAAGTGCCATTTTCCAGCTATTTGGAACTACTATCGAGTTTGTATTGGGGTCAAGCGGCATTGCAGAAGAAAATAAGATGCTTAGATTTTAGGTCAGGTGAGAGTTGAAGAGGTTTTAAGTTCTTGAGAACACAGGCTAATGGAGAAGAAGGAGGAATGGAAGGTGGAAGCTTGCCCATAGTGAAGGAGGCAAGCCCAGAGAAAAGAGTAGAGAAACGGAAAAGGGGTGGGGGGTTCTTGCCCTCCAGAAAAGCAGAGAAGGGGTCAGGGCGCAGAGATATGAGATCAGGGTGTGGAAATAAGGGATCAGGGTGCAGAAATATAAGAGGTCGGGGCACAGATATAAGGGATCGGGGCACAGAGATATGAGGTTGGGGTACTTGCCTCTCCCCCAGAAAGCCGGACTTGCCACTCAGGGTGAAGGAGAAGGGGTTGGGGGTTTCTTGCCCCCCAGAAAGGTGGAGAAGGGGTAGAGACATGGAGAGAAGGGGTTGGGGTACTTGCCCCTCCCCCAGAAAAGCAGGACTTGCCGCTAAGGATGAAGGACCAAGGCAGGCGTCCCTGCGTGGTCTGACACCTCTGAAACGTGGGTGAATAATCAGAGAGACATCTCTGCAATCATTAAACACCAAGGGAAGGCTGCCTTCCCAGTCCGTGACCGGCGCCAGAGTTTTGGGTCCACGGATAAAACGTGTCTCCTTTGTCTCTACCAGAAAATGAAAGGAATTGAAATTAAGAGAAGAGAGAGATTGAAGAGTGGAAAGGAGAAAGTGGTTGAGGGATAGCAAGAGAGGTTGGAGAAGAGAGTAAGAAGAGGCCACTTACCCGATTTAAAATTGGTGAGATGTTCCTTGGGCTGGTGGGTCTGAGGACCTGAGGTCATAGGTGGATCTTTTTCATGGAGCAAAGAACAGGAGGACAGGGGATTGATAAAACATGTAGGAGAAAGTGGAATGAGGAGACTTGCTGAGTCCTCACCTTCATCTTTTTTCCGTGCTGTATGCTTCCTGCCCTCAAACATCAGACTCCAAGTTCTTCAGCTTTTGGACTCGAACTTACACCAGTGATTTGCCAGGCACTCTTGGGCCTTCATCCACAGACTGAAGGCTGCACTGTTGGCGTCCCTAATTTTGAGGTTTTGGCACTTGGACTGGCTTCCTGGCTCCTCAGGTTGCAGACAGCCTATTGTGTGACTTTACCTTGTGATCGTGTGAGTCAATTCTTCTAATAAACTCCCCTTCATACTAATAGATACATGTATCCTATCAGTTCTATCCCTTTCAAGAACCCTAATACATATGGTATTTTGTTTGCATTCCCATTATGAAACATAATGCATTTAAGACAAAAAAGTATACTATAATGAAGATATTGAAATTTAAAATATATAATCTAATAAAGAGTATCCAACAATAGAAAATGAATTCAAATCACTGGGTCTGAGTAAAATACATACTAAAATAATAAAGGGTCCTGTTAATATAATCTCAAAGCTACTGACAGTAATTCTGAAATTGCCACAGACTTATATTAGGGAGATATTCTGGTTCTCAAAGGGAAAGAAAAGGTTACAGAAATAATTCATTTAGAAAGGTGAAATTGATCTATATCAAAAATCAATAACATCTTGGTCTCTAGTACCATTCCCCACCAAATAGAAAGACAGCTCTTCAGACATATGGCTGACTCCAGGCCTGTGGTAGGGTAGTATGTAGGAAAAACTCTAACTGTGTTTCTCCTCTGCTCTCACACCATAACTGTCATCAACACGGAAGAAGATTTCTGTTACCATATGTGTGGGATTGTTTTTCACAAACACCAAGCGGTGGACACCAGCTAGGTGTCCTCAAATTCAGTTCCAATACTGTCCACCAAGAGATAGCGTCAGATCCCACAGGTTGAGGGTTAGTCCCCAAGACTGATCCCCACACATGCCAGTCACAAGTGTAGGCCTCCAGAACTTCTGACCACCTGGCTTCAAGTTGGGGTTTCCATGACCCCCTCTTTGGGTTCGATTAATTTGCAGGAGGGGCTCATAAAACCAGGGAAACACTTACATTTACTTGTTCATTATGGAGGGTATTGCAAAGGGTACAGATGAAGTGATGCATAGGGCGAGGTATGGGGGAAGCGGCAGGCAGTTTCCATGACTTCCCTGAGTGAGCCACCTTCCAGGAATCCCCACGTGTTGAGCTATCCAGAAGCTCTCTCAACCCGGTTTTCTTGTTCCCCGCCCCGCCACCCGCCCCTGCCCCGTGGAGACCTCATGACATCAACATTCCTCCCCCTAGGGTATAGTGTGGGACTCTCTCATGGGAGGTTCTTAAGACCTCGAGTCCTACCTTGGAGCAGATAAAAGGAGGGCGGGAGAAAGAGGCCTGCCTCTGAGGCTTAACACACCCAACATCGTAACAAAAGACTGTAACAAGGACTATGGGAGTTATGAGCCAGGAACCATGGACAAAAACCAATGTATATCATAACAACACAAGTAGGAGCAAAATGAACCTGGAACTTGTTGTTATTCCTCAGATAAGTAAATGGTAAAATAAGCAACAACTACAAAAACAAGGGATGTCTGTTACAAGTGGAAAGGAGCTCCCACTGGCCAAATCTAGGCCAATTTAAACATCAAAATAAATACGGACGGTGATTAATCATAGACGGCTGAAAACACAGGAATACATGAGTCTGTACTAATAACAAATAGATAACTAAACAACTATTTGAATAAATACATAAATAGTAGAGAAAGGAGGGGTCTCACTTACAGTAGAATCCCTAGAGCCTATAGGAAAATATGATGGGAAAGGTAGAGGCAGAAAATCACCATTTAGTGCCATCAGGATAAATATCATTTCAAACAAGCATTACCAATGAGGGCAAAATGTAGGGAGGAAATTTGATGAGGGCCAACCAAAATATCTGCATAATCTTAAATCTCTTGTTTAAGTAAATATAAAGAACACTGATCAAAATTCTTTGCATAAAAAAATGTACCAGAAACACATACTCACACACACAAGGGCTTGCATGTATAGAAAAACTTACATAAGTTTATTCAAGTAATAAGTAGTTAAAAATAAATAAAATTTAGTAACATTTTTCATGGCATAATTCTAGAAGGGATATATAACTCATTTATAATTATCCTGATATACTATAATGCTCAAACAAAAGCCTTTAAAATAAAATTTAACTTATATAAACATAAAATCCTATATTTTGGTTGAATAACCCAGTTTCCTGTTTAGGATAGGAGAACCAAATTTGAAATTAGGCCTTATAAAAAAATCTTAAAAGTCAAGTTGGCTACAAGCTTATTAGGTACTAATGTTTATTAAACAAACATATCTGTCACAAAATGCTATGAGAAAGTCTTAGATGGCATTTATAAAGTGTAGCCACTAGATCAAGAAAAGTAAAAATTTCCACTGTCATATGCCAGAGTTGTTGATTTTGGGGAGCCACATATTAGAAAAGACAATGACAAGCTCTGGAGTAACTACAGAATTAAAGGTCTAGGATCCAGAGCAACCTTTTTCTTTTTTTCTTTTTACTTTTTGTGTGTGTGTGTTTTTTTGCAAGTATCAAGCATCTACAATGTGCACTGTCTAAGAATATTTACAGTGAGGTGAACCCGTAGCCCCTGCCTTCAAGGAATACTGCAGTTTTCTGGCATACTCCTCAACCACACTGCCCTCCTCCAGGCTCTGCCCCCTCAACTCCTAATAGCAGGCTCCATCTCACTTCAGGTTCTGCTCTTACCCTCTTTCTGCTTAGGCAAAGCTCAAAGAGTCTAGATGAGGATCAAGTCAACCCACCTGGTGCTGTGGCTATAACTACTCCCCAGGAATTAGGCTACCTCTAGGTACAGTGATTAAGGCCCTAGAGTTCTTGCCTGTACGCAATTTCTCTAAGGCTTATGTCTGGCTGTGAATATTTCTGTATTTTGAGAGAATGATTGCTATTCCTAAATTCTAACTCTGCCACTGGGCTATTGCTACAAATCCCCTCGATAATGACCATCTGCTTGGCTCACTGTTATTACCAGCACAGATTTAGTGTCCTGGAAATCCACCTACCTATCAGGATACCTCTTAGACCTCCATGGCACTGGCAGTTTCTCTAGACCATTGCCTACTTAAAACTACACTCTTGAGTTTGTCCCTGGAAGCCCAGTTACATGTATAAGCCTCTAAGTCTCAGTGCCTTCTGTATCAGATCTTTTCTTTGATTTAAAAAAATGCATCATTATACTAATAATTGCAGGACAGTAAGAGAGAAGGAGAAACAGGGCAAATTTTGATAATGGTTCTAAGGGGTAAAAACAAAGTACTGCACAATTCTAAAGTGGCTTTCAACTGATTAAGGTTCAAAAAGTCATTTAAAAAGGAAGTGATACTTTATCTTGGTTTTCCATAGCCCACAAATACAGTAAAGCAACTACACAATTGAGTCTACAAAACAACCAGCTAACAACATGATGACAGGATCAAAAACTCACATATCAATACTAATCCTGAATGTAAATGCTCTACTTAAAAGAAATAGAGGGGAAAGCTGAATAAAAAGACAAGACCCAACTGTCTGCTATCGTTAAGAGACCTGTCTCACATGTAATGATACTCACAGGCTCAAAGTAAAAAGATGAAGAAAGATCTACCACACAAGCAGGCAACAAAAGAGAGCAGGAGTCACAATTCTTATAATAGATAAAACAGACTTTAAACCAATAACAATCAAGTAGGACACAGAAAGACATTACATAATGATAAAGATTTCAATTCAACATGAAGACTTAACTATCCTAAATATATACATATCCAACACTGGAGCACCCAGATTCATAAAAACAAGTTTGTCTTGACCTATGAAAACACTTAGACAGTCACACAATAATAATGACAGACTTCAACACCCCACTGACAGTGTTAGAGAGATTATTGAGGCAGAAAATTAACAAAGAAATTCTGGACTAAAATTCAACACTAGACCAACTGGACCTAATAGACATCTACACCCAACAACCACAGGATATACATTCTTCTCATCTGCGCACAGAATATATTCTAAGGTTGACCACATTCTCAATTATAAAGCAAGTCTCAATAAATTCAAAACAACTGAAATCACCCAAGGCACATTCTTGGACCACAGTGAATAAAAGTAGAAGTCAATACCAAGAAGATCTCTCAAAACTACACAAATACTTGGAAATTAAACAACTTGCTTCTGAGGAACTCTTTGATGAACAATGAAATTGAGGCAGAAATAAAAAAAAAACTTTGCAATTAATAAAAATAAAGACACAACTTACCAAAATCTTTGGGATGCAGCTAAAACAGTGTTAAGAGGAAAGTTTATAGTACTAAACACATTCATTAAGAAATTAGAAAGATCTCAAATTAACAATCTCACATAATACCTAGAGGAACTAGAGAAAAAGAACAAATCAACTCCAAAGCTAACAGAACAAAAGAAATAACTAAAATCAGGAAGGACTGAATGAAATTGAGATGCAAAAATCCATCCACAAGATCCATGAGCCAAGCACAGTGGCTCACACCTATAATCCCAGCACTTTGGGAGGCCAAGGTGGGTGGATCAGCTGAGGTCAGGGGTTCAAGACCAGCCTGGCCAACATGGCAAAACCCTGTCTCTACTAAAAAGACAAATAAAATTAGCTAGGCATAGTAGTGTGTGCCTGTAATCCTAGCTACTCAGAAGGCTGAGGCAGGAGAATTGCTTGAACCTGGGAGGCAGAGGTTCCAGTGAGCCGAGATTACACCACTGCAGTTTAGCCTGGGCAACAGAGTGAGACCCCATCTCAAAAAAAAAAAAAAAAGAGAGAAAGAAAAGAACAGAAAATAAAAGAAAAAATATTCATGAAACCAAGAGCCAAGAGTTGGTTTCTTGAAAGAATAAATGAGACTGATAGACTGCTAGCTAGATTAACAAAGAAAAAAAAAGATCCAAATGAGCACAAGCAGAAATGACAAAGATGACATTGCAACTGATCCCACAGAAATACAAAAGATCCTCAGAGACTGTTATGAACACCTCTATGCACACAAATTAGGATATTTAGAGGAAATGGATAAATTCCTGTCAACACACATCCTCCCAGTATTGAACCAAGAAGAAAGTGAAAACCTGAACAGACCAATAATAAGTTCCAAAATTTAAGCAGTAATAAAAAACCTACCAACCAAAAAAAAGAGCCCTGGACCAGATGAATTCACAGCTGAATTCTGCCAGACATACAATTCTTTTTGGAAACTATTTCAAAATATCAAGGAGGGGGCTCCTCTTCCCTGACTCGTTCTACAGAGCTAGCATTAGCCTGATACCAAAATCTGACAGAGACACACACAAAAAAAGAAAAATTCAGGCCAATATGCCTGATGAACACAGACAAAAATATCAACAAAATACCAGTGAACTGAATCTAGCAACGCATCAAAAAGTTAATTTGCCACAATTAAGTAGGCTTTATTCTTGAGATTCAAGGTTGGTTCAACACACACAAATCAATAAGCGTGATTCACCCCATAAACAGAATTAAAAACAAAAACCATATGATCATCTCAATAGACGCAGAAAAAGCTTTCAATAAATCCAACATCCTGTCATGAATAAAAAAAAAAATGCCATCAACACTCTAGGCATCAAAGGAACATACCTCAAAATAATAAGAGCAATCTATGACAAACCCACAGCCAACATCATACTAAACGAGCAATAGCTGGAACCATTCCCCTTGAGAACTGGATCAAGGCAAGGATGCCCACTTTCACCACTTCTATTCAACATAGTATCGGAAGTGCCTGCCAGAGCAATCAGGCAAGAGAAAGATATAAAAGGCATCCAAATAGAAAAAGAAGTCAAACTCTCTTTGTGGATGATAGGATTCTATACATAGAAAACCCTAATGACTCTGCCAAAAGTCTCCTAGAACTGATAAGCAACTTCAGTAAAGTTTCAGGATACAATATCAAAGTAGAAAAATGAGTTGCATTTCTATACACCAATAATATGCTACCTGAGAGCCAAATCAAGAACATCAATCCCATCTACAGTAGCCACAATAAAAGAAGTACCAAGGACTACAACTAACCAAGGGGATAAAAGATCTCTATAAGGAGAGCTACAAAACACTTCTCAAAGAAATCATAGCCAACACAAATAAATGGAAAAACATTCCATTCTCATGGATTAGAAGAATCAATATCATTAAATTGGACAGTATTTTTAATTCTGTGAAAAATGACATTAGAAATTTGATAGACATAGAAATGTGGAAAAGCAACACTATTACAGAATAGAAAGTTACAAATAGAAAAATATTCACTATTCATCAAGTAATGATTATTTATGAAATAATTATTAAATATTAAATATAATTACTTAATGAGAATGAAAAAAGTCACAAATGCACTTTACAAAGCTGAGAAGTACCACAAATACCACAAAATCCAGAAAAATAACATAATATTTATATTATTATCTGACATACCTGTAAAATATAGTTTTCCAGCTATAAACTCTTTAATTACTTATTTATATAATTGATTTTGTAATATTTTTCTAGAGAGAATAGAAAGATATTTTAATCTTGACATATGGTTGATCAAAACGTGTTTTTCATTATTTTTAGTATAGAACGTTTCCTTTGATTTCACAACTCATTACACTTAATATCACATAAATTTTTAGGACAGTTGTAAAATTGGAGAAATACCTGTCCAAGTTACTTTCTCATAAAAGATCTATTCACTGCTTGTAGCACTGCTACACGTTTGTCCTAAAAACACAGAAAATCTTACAAATTCTATGTTGTGTAAGTCCATCAAAAAAGGAAAAATATATATGTTGTAACAATCTTACATACCATATTATGAAGTATATATCTGATAACAGAGAGCTTCTGTTTTAACCAAGTGTCATTAAAAACAAAATCATTTGATGAATAGGAATGATTGAAAGAATTTTCCACAGACCAACTTCTGGCTCTGGGATCCATAGGATATTGCTGTATCAAAGTACAGCCTCAGACCCTGCCATTGTGTTTTAATGCTGGTAAGTAGGCCCAGAGAAAAGCAGAAAGATTTCTGGAACTTATTCCTGCACTGAGCGAGCTTGAAATAACTATACATAAATGACTACAAACCACATAATTATCCCACTGAATTCAAACTAAATATATTCCCAACTCAGCTCCATCCTTAGCTCAATTCCAAAAATGTCTACAGCTATTCCCAACATGGGGAAGAAAGCAAAGGTTAAGACAGAGTAGTAAAGTACAGTAAAGTATCTTGTTTTTGTAAAATTGTTTTACAAAATCTCATTTTTTTAAAACAGTCATATAACCATGTAAACACATTGCTGAAGCCCACCCAGGGCCTTAAAGGGGCCCATGCCAGAGAGGACCTTGAAGCTAGAGCTTCATTAGCTTCATAGTAAATATACCCTGGCATCGCGGCATCTCCAGGCAGAGGAAATTGGCAGTTTCATCCTGAACTTTTGGAGTCCACCGCCCCATCTAGTAAACTATCAGCTTTATCTAATAGCTTGTCACACTAATAGAAGTGTAAATGTAGAAAAAGGAGGACTCAAAATCCCATTATATTCTTAAGACCAATTCTGAGAATCAAACTTTAGAAAGCCATTTGTTAAAACAGGAGGATGTCCAGGGCACAGTAACTAGGAAGGTGTGAAGAGGCAAAACAAGAATAGTTATTAGAACTTGGATATTTAACATGTCAAAGAGAGGACTTAGTGACCAAATAAGACCTTTTGCCAAATGTGAAAGAGAGTGCCATGCAAATGAGAAATTAGATTTGTTCTGGATTCTTTGGGGCAGGAGAAGAACCAGGATGTGGTTTGAAAGCTTAATACAAAAAATATATATATTATATCAATAATGTGTATTTGATTACATGTTGAAATGGTCATATTTTGCATAGTTTGGGTTAAATAGCATATGATTTGATGGTTTTTTATGGTTTTAATTTGGCTTCTAGAAATTTTAAAAATACATATATAGCTTGCATTTATGGCTTGCATTACATTGCCATTGGACAGCATTAGTGTAAGGTTTCAGCCTCACTAATATAACTCCTAAGTCCTCAAAGCCATTGCAATTTTACCAAAAGCTGAGGCAGCAAAGCTATTTTATATTTAGGCAGCTTTTACTTGAAATTCTCTTCTCTTAATTTTAATGCTTTTACTGTACCTGTTTCATTGGTGTCACTTGGTTTTTTCTTCAATAAGGAAAATGAGCTTCCATAGTGTTCAAAGAATAGCCCAATAAAGATCCATTACTGTCTCTTTACTCAATAGCAGTAGATGGGTCATAATGGTATGTCTGACATTAGCAGGTTTATACAGTGATTTTTTTTTTCTTATCAGCTACTTAATAAAATGAATTTCTATCACAGCATCTTTAAAATGTTAATACTCTTACAGCTGTCTTCAAAGACCTATTTTGAACTAATATGTTATCAATCAAAATACTCATTAATATTCGATGCAAGCTTACGTGAAAAGAGAGATTAAATCATTGAGGCATCTGGGCCTCTTATTCCACTAATGTGACCTCATTATATCGTAATTTGTTATTATAGAAATTTAATTTTCTGATGCCATAGAATTACGAAGGGTCTTCACATTTCCTAGGTTTTCATCCACCCTAATTGCAAACTTTTTGATCATTTACTGGTTGGGTTCTTCGATATTTTCTGGTCTTGGCTTTATATTTCTGGCAGACTACAATGTGTAACCTAAGAAAGCAGGACTCCCTGATGCTGGAGATGATTTTAATCTTTAAAGGAGCTTGGAGACGGAGTTCTTTAATAAGATGAGGAAATATTTTGAATTGGCATTTCCTGTAGCCACTATTAATATATATGTGGATCTTGACTTTGACATCTTCACACTCTCTATCACTTAATGGAATTCCCTTCCACCACAGATCTGTGAGGAAGTCAGAAACACAGAGAAGATTGCTTAGATTTCTCTGCCTACTTCACAGACAGTTGTGAGGATCAAAGAAAGTAACATGTCTGGCCAAAGTAGTATCAAATAAATCTCCATTCCCTCCCTTTCTTCCCTCCCCACTGCCTTAATCTAGTCATTTAACCCAACATGGTACTTTACTTTTTTCTGCCATTTCAGTAGAGACCAAGAAAAGCCAAAAAGAGAGATAGGACATTCTGAGTGCTAGGAATCAGAAACCTGGTATGTAATAACATTAGTCTATTTTTCAAATGAAGACAATTACCAAAATATCTCAATTTAGAAGAAAACTCAGAATTGCATCTGAAAAACTTGCCACATTTAACTTATATACCTCTATCCAACGCTGCTCTCAATTACAGCTAAATGATCAGTCTTCTCATCTCTGGTATTTTTCCTCCTGGTTAATTTCTCTTTTAAAAATAATTGCCAATCCAGTTGACATGACAAGGCCAAATTCCAAACAAATCCCGGAATCACAGAGGCAGGAGCACTCCTATTTACAGTGTGGTGGACCATTAATCAACTGGTTTAGTTAGTAGTGATCACACAGGGAAAAACTCAGAAAGAACATGAGCTGCCTGTGAGGTCAACAGCCCCCTTAGCCTCCAGTTACTATAACACTTCTCTTTTATAACAGATGTTGGCTGTTATAAAAGAGAAGGAACCAGTGATTCCATTTTATGACTCCCTGGTTAGATCTGCCATCTCTCATCTTTCTCTCCTCCTTGTGCCACCTACATTGGCCTCCTTGTTCAGCTTCTGCAGTCAGCTACCCACCCCAGCAAGGCCTTTGCACGTTCTGTTCCCCAAGGCTGGAATGCTCTTCCTCCCGAGTCCCACAGGGCTTACTCCCTCACACTCTTCAAGCTGTTGCTCAATGACGACCTTTTCAGTAAAGCTTTTCCCATGACCCAATTGGAAACTAAAACTCCCTGCCCAGTCCTCCCCATCCATTTCCCTGCTTCTCTTCCTGGATGATACCATTTGTCATCTGACAAGCCCCATACTTCGCTTGTTTGTTTGTTACTGTCAGTCTCTCTGGCTTGAATGTGAGGTTTCCGAAGTAGGGACTTTGAGCAGCACTTTTGCTGTCATGTCTCAAGCACCCTCCAAAGTGTGCCGGGTAATGATTAAGTGAATGAAGACAGCATATATTAATGAGGTTTTAGCATTTCGTTGAAGTAATTCAAATAAGAGTTAGCCACACAAAGAACATTTTAAAGTCCATGCAGTACGTAGTTTGGGTGACTTGATTTATATGTGCATGCCTATTTGTAAATATGAACACACTGCGGTCTAAATTTGTTGGAGCGGTTGTTGTGCACATTCCTTAGTCCCAGAAAAAACAAATGGCTCTGAATTCACATTGCCTTCAGCACCACTCTGAGTAACAGATGACAGACTACTTTCCCGTTGTTTTATGTGAAAGAATGAAAAAGAAATACATAGAAACAAAAGCCATCTTAGAGTGAAAAGAAATTCCTGAGCTGGCTTGGCATAGCCGCCATCCACGGCAGCAGGACCACAGGAAAGCGGAGGAATTTCAGACCGCGGTGTGATGAACAGCTGCCAGTCCCACCCCAGAGACAACACCCAGCTCCAGCCCCGCAAAACTTCAGTTTTTGAAGATTCTATAACCAGCAGAGGAAGGTACTACATAAATAAAATTAAATCCCTCGAAGCAAAATCATGACACTTTTTCTCAGTACCCTCTGGTTTGTCTTTAATTATTATTTGAGATCAAGCCTCAGTGCAAAAAGAAAAAAAGTAGACGATTCTTTGCAGATAACTTGCTGTTCAATAATCTGATAATTATTCATTTCAGCTTAAAGCATGCTTGTAAATATCATTTCAAATGAAGCACTGACTTGATTTTTAATCAATGAAACTGACATTTGTTGAAAAGCCTTTTTGAATAATTACCTTGCATTCTTATTACTAAAGCGGATTTAACAGAAAATCAAAACAAACGATATTAATTACATCGTATCCTCATTATATATTAATAGGTTCAGAAACCAAACATTGAGTGTCTTATAGAGCCAGTGTAATATTTATATGAAGCTTTGTGATGGAAGCCAGCTTAATTCTAATGCATTCATTTTAGTGCTTTGACCTTCTGCTCTCTGAAACCATGAGTTTGTCTCAGGTAGGAGCACAGGTATCTGGCATTAATGTTTTGGGATCACATCTGAGAACCCTCAATATCACAAGAAGTTGACTTTCTTATCTCAAGGGACATGCATTGGCTAACTGATTAGTCACCACCTACCTTTAACTCACAGTTGTAACTAAAACCATTCCCTTTCTCTTGATGAATTTACGGCATTAAGCAAAGGAATTCCACCATGTGACTGTGAATTGAGATTTGCTATTGTCTATAGGTCTGCTAATAATTGGGCAGGTATAATCAGGAGCATGAAAATTATGACAGCATCGTAGGCAAAGGGACCTCTTTGGGTCTTCATCTCCTGGCCTGACCATCCCTTTTCTTTTTTTGTTTTTGTTTTGAGATGGTGTCTGGCTCTGTTGCCCAGCTGGAGTGCAATGGTACGATCTCAGCTCACTGCAATCTCCGCCTCCCGGGTGCAAGCAATTCTCCTGCCTCAGCCTCCCTAGTAGCTGAGATTACAGGTGACTGCCACCATGCCCGGCTAATTTTTGTATGTTTAGTAGAGATGGGATTTTGCCATGTTGGCCAGGCTAGTCTCGAACTCCTGACCTCAGGTGATCCATCCGCCTTGGCCTCCCAAAGTGCTCATATTACAGGCATGTGTTATTCCTTAGCTCTGGCACCTTAGCTGTAATGAGAAACAGCAGGTGGTTTCCTAGCTGCAGTACATTTTTAAGTTGCACAACACCTCTGAGCATCAATTTTCTCATCCACAAATTGGAAATAAAAACCATAGTTAGTTGTTGTAAAGATTAAATAATACAGGGTTGTTAGAAAGATTAAATGAAATAATTTATATAAAGTTCTAAGCAGAGTTCCTACTATGTACTAGGTGTTAAATAAATACCAGTTATTATTAGAATTATTATGATAAAAGGCCCTTTCCATGGCAATGTAAATGCAATATAGGGACCCCATTGTGAAAGTCTAATCAGAGTTATCTGTTTAACCTCTTCCTACAGTCCACAATATCCCACTTACCTCTGGCTTACTGCAAAACACCAGCAGAAGCAGAAGGGACAAGTAAAGAAAATTGATTAAGTCTGGACATAGAAGGTCTCCATACTGAAATACAGATGACAAACAAAGCAGTGAGACTTCACCAAGGTAGTTAGAATCCAGGAAGTGTGGGCATCCTTGAAGATGGCATTTGCAACATCTAAATCATCCAGTCAGCAGAAGTTGAATGTCCATGTGCCAAGATCTGTTCTGGGCACTGAAGACTCAGCAGTGAACAAAGAGACAAGTTCCTCTTAACAAGCTTTTGTCCTAGTTGGGAGAGAAAAATTAGGTGGAGTTGAAGAAAGTACAGAACTGATGCAGTACCCTCCCTCACAGGATGCCTCAGAGCCTTACCTGACTCCTCAGTGACCCAGTTGTGCATATCAGTCAGCATCAAAGTGGCATTTATTTGATTTTCTCATATAAATTCCCAATCTCTTCCTCCTCTCCAATCCCACTGACACTACCCTCAGCCGGGTCTTCACCCTCACTTGCTGTGGTTACTGGACTAGCTCCTTATCTGGTCTACCTGCCACTGGTCTCAACAACCACTGAAATGCCCCTTTCTACTTCATCTGAAAAACTTCTATTCAACCTTCAAAGCCCCAATTCACCTGCTCCGTGGAGTCACACTCAGAAACCTCCTCGCCTCACATTTCAACACTGGTAAAACTAATTATACTCACTTCATAATTTATTTGTGTTTTGCTTTATTATTTTTAGTGCTTTGTTTTGTTTTGTTTCAGAATTGAGGTCATCTGAATATATTGCCCAGGCTGGACACTCAAATTTCTGAAATCAAGCCATCCTCCCACCTAGCCTCCCACATAGCTGAGACTGCAGGCACACACCACCATGTCAGGCCACATAATTTATTAATTTGGTTAAGCTTCCAGAATATCACTGCTATACTGTGACAGAATCCACTTATTCATTTGATAAATTGTTATTAAAATTTGTACCCTGGACAAGGTGCTGTGGTAGGCACTGGAGATGAAAGAGTGAATGAGACAGACTAAGTAAGCCCCGATCTCAGGGACACAGCAATTCTACCTCCTCGTCTTGAAGATGGAGGTCATGTCTTGTTACCTGAGTGCTCCTGGCACGTGGTCTGTGTTTGGGGTTTACTGAATGTCAACCACATCGCCATAATTTTATCCAGAGAGAGGAGGAAAAGCTGACTTTGGCCAGGCCGAGCCCACCAGGTTCAATAATAGTATTAGGCAAATTGTCTACGTCAACCAGTGCAGGGAAAGGTCCCTTCTTCCTTTCTCTAAAATGGAGAGGAGACAAATATACATCCTAGAAGAGTTCTTAGTGTTTACCCCTTTATCCCACTGTTTTTAATTATATGTGGAAAAAAACATCCAGTTCCCTTCATGGCAAGCCAACATTTTCTTAATCTTCGTTTTAAGGTAAAATCAGTCATTTTCTATCACCCACAAATATTTTCTTTAACTGTTATACAGAAAAGAAAAAAACGTAGTAATTTGAATAAAACAATTCCTAAATTTTCCCCTCAGGAGAATTGTTATCATCAGAGCAGATTGTATAAGCATACAGATTGAGAGAAGATGCCAAGATCACAGGACTCTACAAGGTTTAAAATTGTTGCTCCTTCAACATAATGGCTTCCAGATAATCAGCATGACTATCAGATACAAGAAAGAATGGGTGGTGCTCGTAGGGGAGGAGCTACTTTGAGGGATCTTATTATTAATGAACTGATTATTATTACTAAAATAAGGTGTAATAAGGCTATCTGAGTCAGCTTGGGCTGCCCCAAGAAAATACTGTAGATGGGGTGGTTTAAACAACAGAAATGTATTTCACATGGTTCTAGAGGTTGGAAGCCCAAGATCAAGGATGCAGCATATCCAGTGTCTGGTGAGGGCCCTCTTCGTGGTATGCAGATGGCTGTCTTTCTCCTTGCATCTTTCCTGGTGGAGAGAGATAATTGTTCATGCCTCTTCTGATAAGGGTACTAATCCCATTCATGAGGACTCCATCCTCATAACCTAATTACCCACTAAAGGCCCCACCTCCTAATACCACCAATTGGAGTTTTAGGCTTCAACAAATGAATTTCACTGGGACACAGTCAGTCCACAGCAAGCATTATTAAATAAGCATAAAAAAATATAAAAGAACCATATAAAGTAAGAGGTCAGCCTAAATAAAACTTCAAAGCAGTAGAATAATAATGTCTTACATTTTCACATATGTCATTTTCTGCCAGGCCATCAGTTAAATGAGTACCTGAATGGCTATATGCCTTACCAGAACTGTGCTTTTGGCATGATAGAAATATTGAGGGAACTTATCAGAACTAGGCCTTTATTTTGCCTCTTCTATTTATTTTAGGATTAACTCATTCATTTCGTGCATTTATTCAACATTGCTAATATACATCATGTGCCAGCGTTTGTATCCTAGGCCTTGAGGATACAGAATAAAAAAAGATCATCCCTCCCTGTTAGGAGCTTATAGTTTGGAGTGAAGACAGACAAGCAAACCCTCATAATCCAGGGTCACATAAGCTGTGCCAGAGTTAAGTGTTGAAGAATGGGATCTCTCAAGACAAGCACAGAGTTTGATGAGGGAAACATGGAAGGCTTCCTGGAAGAGGTGTGAGCAGCACTAAGGGAAATCCAGAGAGGAAGTATCAGGACAGTGAAGGTACAGAGTCCTAAGAAAACCTAAAGCACATTAGAGGGTGACACATTGTTGATATGGGTGTCAAGGGGGAAGAAGTGTTAGACAAAAGGGCTGCAGTGCCTGCATCACAGGGTTCCCCGTTACCAGGAGCCTTTGGAGAAGATCAGTCTTGTTGTCAGGTAATCATAGGCCTCTCCTGGGCCATCCTGGGGGCATGACCAAGCCTGCACACCCTCCTCAGTCAACAGTGCAGAGCGGTATTGGTATGCTCTATTCAGTTATGTCTTAGAACAAAGCAAGCATTCAACAAATTTCAGTTGAATGAAATTTTAAGATAAACATTTGTGATATTGGCCCTGGTTTCATCTACTTTTTCAGCATTATGTTTTTATCTGATGTTAGCATTTTTATCTCTAAAAATCTTTGAAGGAAAGTGGATTATAAATAAGTTAGGTAAGTGTATTTTTTAAATACATCTTGCTTTATCCTCACAACTCCATAGGTAAGTAAAAAACAATACTAAAGTGCCATTTTAAAAATAATAAAATTAAGGACTTGTCATTCTGGCCAAGAAGGAGTAGCAAAGACTGGTTTTACCTGAAAGGCTTCCCAGCCAGAACAACAAAAATACTGGAGGAAATGTATGAAACAACAGTTTTGAAGACACTGGATATCGGGTCATAAAGGCTAGGAATCCCTGAAGGGCAGAAAGCAAATAAAAAACCCATCACTGTTCAAGATTCTTCCTCGAGAGAGGCTTCCAGGTATGGAGAAGGGAAGGGGAGTCAGGCAGAACCCAGTGTCTCCCTGAGGTAAACAGATGAAGGTGAGAGTCAAGGGAATAAGTTTGAAGTTTGAAGAACAGAGTACTGGAGAGGAGAGAGTTATACAGAGAGAGAACTCCAGTGATCTGCAGAGGGGCTCCCCTGAGTATTCAGCAAAGCACTGATCAGCTCATGTATGTGAGGAAAGTATGCCAGGCCAGAGACAGAACCATCTGAGAGGATTAGAGGGAAAATTACCCAGAGCTTACACACGGTCAAGAATGGTGCCTTCCCACCCACCCTACCCTCACTTCCCCTAGTCAGACTGGAAATCCTCATGATTCACAGAGCATTAGATAAAGTACCCTGAAGGGTCTTGCCTCGCAAACAGGATGAAATTAATGCTAGATTAATTGCAGCTCTAGACTCACCTAACAAAGCTTAAAAGCAATACTTTAAAGGATCCCACCCAGTTTTAAATAACTTAAAGGCATCCCAGAACAAAGCTCAAGAAGATCTGTGAGACTACAATCCTACTCAGGACCCAATAAGGTAAAATTCACACCCTGTCAAAAATTATCAGGCATGAAAAAAAGCTAGAAGATACAATTGACAATGAGGAGAAAAATCAACAAATCAAAGAAACCAAGAACTGACATATGTTAGAGAATTAGTAGACAAGGACATGAAATCAGTTATTATAACTCTATTCCATATGTTCCAAAAGCTAGAGGAATAAAGGCATGGAAGAGGTACAAAAAAAAAACCCAAATCCAAAACCTGGAGGTGAAAACTACAATGTCAGAGATGAAAAATATACTTGATGAAATTAAGAGCAGATTTGAACGAATATGAGTAGAGCACCAGTGAGGTCTGGAACACCTTCAGATGGCCCACTGGAGGGGTGGGATAGGCCTAATGAAATTGGAGTTCTCAAAGGAGAGGAAAGAGTAGGGGACAGAGGAAATACTTAGTTGCAACGAAACCAGCAAGAAACAGGGAGAAAACACCAAGGGATATCTTAAATTACTAACAACAATGAAACAAAAACTCAGCATATCCCTAACTTCCTCTTCATTATATAAAAAGTGGGTCCATTCACAATGGTCAGACTTTATTCATATTTAAAGAGGTTATAGAAATGGATTGGCAAGGTATGGACTGGGAGTGAAAGAAGGAGGAGAAATAACTATCCAGGCATGAAGGCAGAGATGCAACCATGGAATCTTTAATAAAATTTTCGAACACTTCATGCACCTGACCAGTGTCACCAAGACCATGCTTCCGAGGGCAGTGAGGATGCCCAACGTCACAGAGCATGGAGCCAGCACTTTGATTCAGATCACTGTCTCACCTACTTTCTTTAGTCTGCCTTCTTCCTCTTGGGCCTTAATTTTTGACTTCTTGGGATTATTGTCTTGGTCAGTGTTTTTCTTCTTATTCTTTTTCAGTCACTGGATTTTCTCTTGCTCTGGAAAAAAAAAATGCCTTGTGGGGAAGGTGGGATATGTGTCATTTCCAAAGCTTATAAGACAAAGACAATTATCAATTATCTTTCCTTTTGCTCATTTTGTATTTGTAAAGTAGAAATTCCAGCTACTGCTTCATCACTTATCACTCATACACTGGAAAACGCTCGTTCATTCATTATTTACATGATGAGTATCCTTGTTCATTTGTTTTTTCTTAAGGAATCTTCTCATTTCTTAGCTTGATTTTGCATCTGTGATTTCTTACATTTCCATCTTAAATAAAAATAAAAAGAACTATTGGTAGGAATCTAGAATGATATTTATTATCAAGTTAAGTATACTTCTAGGAGTTTCCCTGCCTGCCGTCCCTCTCCACTCCACGTACACCTAAATATTGTTTTCACTGAAGTTGAAATTCTTAAAATATAATACAGATTTTACTTAACTAAAAATTATTCTATACCCTATTATACGCAAACATCAAGCAAGACCTACCAGAGAATACAAAAACAAGTAACATTGACACTTCCCGTGGAGAGTCCACAATCTAGAAGCAGATTTAAGCAAGACAAAACTAAACAAAATTCAAGCCAAACCATTCTAAGTACTTCCTTATTAATGGGTATTTTTCTGAATAGTTTGTTCAGATACCAAAACAAAACAAAGCAAAAACACTTCAAATTACAAAATTCTTTTTCTTTGTTCAAAATCAATTCAACATTAGTTAAGGCAGTATTCAGGCCTGGACTCATGAAATGTAAAATGAATGTATGATTTTAAATAGTGCTCTTAAAGTTTTAGTCTTAACTTGTATTATTGTATGTAAACATACACCAAAAATACATAAAAATTATTAGGGCTGTATTAAGCTTATGAAACTTAGAAACATGCTATAAGTCAGTGGGCCAAGAAAAATGAGTATCTTATAGCCTAGAAGTTTTGACATCTGGAAACAAACCTTGCTTTAGGCAATATAGGCACTACTTGTATATCTGCTTATCTTTTCCTACTTACAAAATAATTGCTAGAAATGGCTGTGTCTAACAAATATTATTACACTTGTTCATAAAACATTATTCGTAGTGATGTATAGTCTTGGCATAGTTGTAACTATGCCAGGCAGACCATGCAGGGAAATATACAACAGTTTGCCTTACAACTCCTTCTTGACCTCCTCACTTTCCCAAAAATTGCAAAGGTGAAGTAAATAGCTGTAGTGCTGCACTAACTGAATATAGAAAAAGAGAAAGATGCCAAGGAGAACTATTAAATTTAGTTTATAATTATTTCTTCTTTCCAATTCTCTGGACCAGCCATAGCCAGATCCATCATGCAGAAATCAGAAACTGTGGTTCAGATGACTGAGCAATCAGGGTGGCAGGGCTGCCGGTCCATTTGTCAGACTCAGCCAGACAAGGACAGAGCCTAAAGGAGCTAAGTGGAAGAGTGAGCACACGTTATGTTCTCTGGCCTTGGCAATGGAGGTAGAATGTCAAGGGGCAAATGGATGTCTGGGAGCAATGGGAAAAGAGAAGCACCTGAGTCTGGGAAAGGAGCCATGAACAGTGGGCTAACCGAAAAGTGCCTGGGGACATTTGTGTGTTATTTCTGGAAGAAAAAATAAAAAGCTAGTTGCAGCAAAATAGCTTTATTTTCATTTCTGAACTGTTTTATAGGTGATTTCCATAAAAGACTTTTCCCCTCTAAGCAATCCAGCATACATACTCTGAGGATTTTCTCTTTTCTATCCTAACAGCAGTGTTCATATCCTAACACTGCTGCAGTTAAAAGTGCTCTACTCTGCTTCATCATCTACGCCTCCTGTCTTTCCTTTGTTATAAATGCTCTGCCTAGCAAGACAAAAGATTCTTTCTAGAAATAGCAAAGAGATGAAAGTGGAGGAATGAGGGAAGGAAGGAGATTGGGAGGGGAGGAAAGAGGAGAAGGAGAATGAAGGGATACAGGAGGAGGATGAAGCAGGAAGGCGTGGCCTATGGCATCTTTGTTGGTCTATTGTTGCCTTTCTTTCTCTGGGCTGGCCCTGCTGATAGCTGCAGCCTAGGTAGGTGACTGCTGCTGCTGCTGCTGCTGCTGCTGCTTCAGGCGCTCTTCACCATTGTGATGCATTAATGAAGTGGCGCTGCCCCGTCAGACCTCATCAGCAGTCCTGTGCAGGCAGAATGAAATCACTCCTATTGACCCCCTGGCATATTTATAGGCTCTCTCTTTCTGCTGAGACTGGTAGTTATCACCTTCCCTTCCCTGTGTTGTGTTTATTCAGCAGCACGCTAAATCACACCCGGGCACAAGTGGAGCATTCATCAGGAACCACGAGCCCCTCTTTCAGTCTGCCAAACCTATCCAATTACTGGGGCTGGAAGAGCCTGCACAAACCCTTCTGCCAGGCAAGTTCTCTTGTTTGCACCCTCTAAAAATAATACCTTCTGAGCTCCGCATGCTTCCCCGTCCAATTTTCACATTGACTTTGAACTGGCAGAGCACTCATTTATCCTTCATTGGCTTTGTCTCTGAGATCCCCCTTTTCTTCTTAAACAATGAGAAAGAGATGCTGCATTTCTTTCTGGAGGGGATGGGAGAGGATGTGGGTAGATCCACTTCCCATTCTTCTCTCTATTTTCTTGGCTACCTCTTCAGATGTGCAAGTTGTACGGTCAGGTTCTTCTGAAGGGCAGCTGCACTCTGGTCCCATGCTGCCCTCTGTCTTTCTGTTTCTTGCTAAAGATGTTACAGATTTTTTTAACAAGTAAGCTGGGAGAAACTGTTAAAATTGCTGGAAAAATTGTGTCACTTCGGTTGAAAGTCTTAAGAGTTAGATCCAGGCATTCCTTTAAAAGTTGACAGATGATGGTAAATTGTTTAAACGTACGTCTCTCTTAACATATATATATTAATTTGTTAGGAGTTTTGGTTTTTTACCAATATTTTTACATTTTCTACTTTTCTTAATGTATCCTATTTTTTAGATTAGAAAAAAGCAAAGATTAATAGCATTAGAGCTAAATATGTGGATTGCAATGCTTCCTGAAGCTTATTACAATGGAATATTTATGATTTAGGATTTTTTAATAATTATGAGAGAGAGAGTTGTATAACAGCAACAAAACCTACCTGGGACTCAGAAAACCCGGATTCTTGTCCCAGCATCTTTGCCTCTAACTAGAATTGTGACCTTGTAAGTCATTAATCACTCTGGGGTTTAGCTCCCTTATCTATGGTTCTGTCTAGAGCTAACACATCCATACTTACAAGCATAGGGCCGAACAAAGGAAGCCAGACCAAATGATCATTTGATTAATAACCAAGCTATTTGTGAGACCTGGGACAAAGGTTTATTACTTCCCTTATCCCCAGAGACTAATGCATAATAGCTGGTAAAGCCACAGGAGTAACACAAAAAGCACAGGGAAGACACCTAGATCAAGCATCAATCAACCTTACAGAGTGTGCTGGTACATACTTAACGAGTTCTAACAAAAAAAAAAAGTTAAACTTATTTGTAGGCTTTGCCAATTTCTGTGCTGTAAATATCCTCCACTGTGGTAAATTTCAAGCTACCATCTTGATTTCACTGATGGAAGAACTAGAAAAAAATGCTAAATAAATTCTTAAGAGCTCATACAAGGGCACATCCCACCTCCTTCCAGAGATCAACTGGGCTTTGAGTGGGAAATGGTAGAATTTCATTGACAGCCAGAGACATAAAATGAAGACAATAAAGAAAGGGAGCTTATCTTAATAGAGTTGTTTTGAATACTTCTCGAAAATGTCATAGCAATATCCCTAACAACATTGAAAAAGGAGTGGGAAGTATTTTGATGCCTCCAATCTGTCTGGATATGTAATCCAAAGACAACTTAGAAGAAAATTTCTTTAAAATTTCAAAGTAAATTTAAAACGTAAACTTTGCATTCTATTTTGGGGATATCTGGGATGATTTTAATACAAAAATCATATAAAAATAATAGAATAATATAAACATTTTTCACAAATTGGAAAAAAAGCTTTCATATACTCCTAGCATACCAACATGTAATTTCAATAAAAGACTCTAAACTCAAACCACAACTTGAAAGATTTAGAATGGTCTTTCCCATAAAGGAAAGAAGAGTGGAAGGAAAGGAGAGAAGGAAGTGAGGAAAGAAGAGAGATGGGAAGGGAGGGAGGCAGGCAAAACAAACTATATAAAAACACTATCACATGGAAGGAGAGATGATTAGAAAAGCAGATGCCATAATTGGGAAATTCTTGTTATCATTAAGCTCACCATCACCCTCCATGGCAAAAAGATTCCAAATTTCTGAGCTCACTGGCTCACTCATGAACACTTTCTCATTTAAGTTATTGCCTATTTAGGCAAAATTTGAAGATCAACAGAGGAGATATTATAAAAGCCTCCAAAATGGCTGTGTTAACAGGAGTAAGTTGAGAGACCACAATGATAGTGGGAATCAAAAACAGACATAATGAATTATGAGGAGATAAGAGCTTTAGTTTAGAAGAAATTAATACCCTAATGGTATGAATATGCTTAGAGAGGGTATAACAAGGGTTGATAAGCTGCTATCTAAAGTACAAGGACGAATGACAGCTATGATAAAAGGTAAAAATACAGTGCTTGAGTAACAAAATCCAGTGGAGAATTAGGAAATGCACTGTGACCTGATTCTATTTCTATTCATAAATTCCTTTTTTTCTTGTAAGTAGTATATTTTGCTTATGCAGGAGAAAGGTAGGCATTTTTATTTCAACTAGATACATTCAGCTTCACCAAATTTTTTTTCTCAAGTATCATTTAGCCATGAAAAAAGAACTTTCTGTCTTACCAGCTAAGTCAAAAGGAGTTTACAAATAGCCTGCCCTTCTGAAGACCTTGCAGACCAATTCTTGGTGATGAGCTCACAGAGTTGTGTGGTCTGAAAACAGTTTCATATACTTCCCAATGCTGAAGTGAAGACTTTGCTTTCAGGTTCCTGACATGAGTCTACAAATATACATATTGAAAACATTTTTTTTTCTACTGAGGGACATAATCCAGAAATTCACCTTAAAAAAAACTGTTAATGTCCTATTGAAATTTTCTGTAATTTTAAATTTTAATAATGCAATTCCAGTGTTTATTACTCAAAAATAGAGGAGCATATGGATGCTGCTAAAAAACAAAAATAAAAAACAATCACCACCTGGTCCACAAGTTGGTTTACCTGGGAATTCCGTACCCTTCACATAATTCCATTTATGTCACTCAATGCCTTACACCTCATAGAAATCTAATAAATTTGATCAGTTAGTCAGGTGTATAGCTAAACATCCAAATATGTTAAAATTTCAGGCAATGAAATTTTTAGCTTTCTTATAACATTTTCTTGGCACCGCAGCTAAGGGCCCCATTCCAACCCATCTCAAGATGTAAAGCCAAGGATAGACAGTTTATCACCCCTCTCAAAACTTCCCCTAAGGTGAGGTTGTGGTGGTTAATAAGTAAAATCCTGTAATACACTGAAACCATCCTTAAGCACTATATAAGTGTGAGCTTTTATTATAGCCCTGTTCCAATCTGCAACTCCATAGCTTTCTTTTCCCCTAGTTGTATCTCAAACATGGACCCTGCTCTAGTTAGGCTACTAATGAAAGATTTGTTTACATTTGCAGGCCTTGCAAAATTCTAAAGAACAAAGTCCAACCATCCAACCAATATTTTAAAGAATGAGATCTGTGTTAACACTTAAAGACATTTTCCACGTTGACCTCATGAGCCCCAAAAGAAGGATGAAAGAAGGCTGGAATTAATGAACTTAGGGAACCTGTAACACTCCAAAAATGTCTAATGCAAAAATGTGGTATTTTTGGTAGGAAATTTCCATTGCTTTCAACAGATTTGGGAAGGGACCCAAAAGATGACTAAAAGCATCTACATTTCAACCAAAATATCACTGATCTTACAATTCAAATAGAGCTTAATTTGGGTATTTTCCAATTTTTTTTTTCCTGAAACTTACCCCTAGTCTTTATGTGGTTGCCAATACTTTATGTTGTATGGAAATTATTTTATTTATACATCTTATATTTTAACTTTTAGTTAAAACATACAAACTATTATCAAACCATATCCTAAATTTCAGTTTTATCTATACTATTTTGGACTTAATACTTACTACCATTTAGAATTTTTGTGATTCCCCTTTATACTTCAAATTTTTCTTCTTTCTTTCTTTCTTTTTTTTTTTTTTTTTTTTTTTTGAGACGTAGTCTCACTGTGTCGCCCAGGCTGGAGTGCAGCGGCATGATCTCAGCTCACTGCGACCTCCACCTCTCGAGTTCAAGCAATTCTCTGCCTCAGTCTCATGAATAGCTGGGATTACAGGCACCCACCACCACGCCCAGCTAATTTTTGTTTGATGACGTAACACATCAAATGCATGACCTGCAGACACAGTGTAAATGCAAAGGTGATTTTCTTCCGTTCGCCTTCCCTTTTATGCTCTCTATCCCATAAGAAATATTATTATGTTGAAAATAGCACTAAGTCAAAATCAGTGTAATCACCTCTGGTTTTATTCACTATATTCAGAAGCATAATTTCCACGGAGGAAGAATAACTGGTAAAAGTAAATAAATAGTCAGCTTTTGATGTTTCCCTTTAATGCAGTAATTTATTCTATAATGAATTCGTATTCATAAAAAATTTAAACTGTACATAGAGATACAGTTAGAAATTGTTAGTGTAATATTACTGAAAATGACCATATTCTCAGACAATTATTTTGTGTGCCCTAAGTGAAAATTTTTACACTTTTATTTGAAAAACTTTTTACATAAATTCGTTTCTTTCTCACTGATGCTTTTTTTTAGAAACACATATTTTTTACAAAAACACTTTCAAAAATATTTCTAACATTCCAGTGTTGGATAATATACGTGGAAAAGAATGCTAGTGATGCAAAGGCTTCATTTGTTGTTTTAAATTCAACTCTTACCTCCTCAGAAATGAACTTTTAAAGTTGCCTCATGGCTTATGTCTAAAAAGAAAAACTCATTATTTAAAAATTAGAAACTATCAGGGCAGTCTCTTCAATAAGACAAGGAATAAAAACTGGTTTCTAATGACTGCAATGATACAGATTTTGAGTTAGCCCAAAGGTAGAGTTCGGATCTCTGGTTTTGGATTACACAGACACTAGATTTATTGATGTTAAGAAATAGTTGCCTGTGTCATTTACATTTGGGGACCTAGTAATAGCATTTTATTGCTACCTAAGACAAGACCTGCACGTGCATGTTTTTCCAATCTCACAATGAATGAGGATCTGAGTTAAGGCACCTGGGGAGCAAACGAAAGGATAATAAAGCATCTTATGGGGGTCCTCAAGGGACTAATAACTCCAGGTGGTCTTAGAAATCATGGAGAATATCCCATCAGGAGCTCTTGGGAGGAAGCCAGGGATATGCAGCTGGTACAGCGTTCAAGTCCTCTTCACAAGCCGCCTCAATACACACCCTTGTCACTCCTAGGGGCAGCCCTGCAGTGAGCAGTAATTACATCACATTCTATAGATTATCTCTCTCCAAGTAATTTCTCAAATGTTCCCGTTAAGTTATATTTTGAAAGTCACAGACAACCAGCTAGGGAAAGACAATGAGAAGTGCAACTGGTAAGCACAGGGACTAAAATTAATCAGAGGCCATTGAGAACCCCTCACCCATCCTGCCCCATCCTTCTCTTTCCTTTCTGTGGCCTTCAGGGACAAAAGGCTTTGGAGGCTTTTAGAAACTGGAGAATGCAGAAGAACCAAGCAGGAGTTCTCCTCAACTCCTATGTTCACACACTGAATTCTGGTTTTGCCCCTTAACAATTGTGTGTCCATTAGATTATGTTTCTTTAGGTCTCAGTTTAACCTTCGGGGAAACAAGGAAAAGACCCACTTTACAGACTCGTAGCTGTTGATATGACTCCATGAAATAAAGCACAGAAGTTGCCTGGGCCAAATGCCTGCACATGGTATGCAACCAAGAAATTATCGTGTGAATAGTTAGAAGTAATTGAGTAGCTTATCCCTGCCAGGCACTGTGTCAACTTTTTCAACCATCGTACAGGGAGCATCGAGGGGCTTGTAGTTGTGTCCAAAATTCAGCCTTCAGAATCCAAAACATTAAAATGCCTGCCAGTTCTGCCTTACACTTACTCTTTGACTAGACAATTGTTGAGCACTTTTTATCTGTCAAGCTGCACATTTGAGACTGGAGATACAAAAACTTAACAAAATTACCTTCATATTTCACAATTGAATGAGAGACATATGTATACTATCTTTAACTACTAACTGCAAAAGGAATCATGAATAGAGAAAAGATTATTAAAAATGAACCTTATAAAAATTTTCTCAAACGTGAATGTTTTTGTTTTTAAATGAATTTACTCCCATCTTTACGATTCTATTCTTTAATGCATAATTCTGTTAAGGGGCTGCATTTTGCCACCTCTACAAATGATGTTTACATTGGAACAAAGTGAAAAATGACAGACCCAAGCAGTATCAATCAGTCCTAGATGCTGTGATGCATCATTTCCAGCATTTCATAAGCTTAATAGGGTCCCTCAATTTTTATGGTTGGCTAAGGATATGGAACTGTTAATAGGGCAACAACAAGAAGAAAAACGTTCCTCCCACCCCCGTTGCCACCGAACCCTGCCAACACTAGCTTTTGAAGACAGTCACTGCTGAAGCCTCACAGTACTGACTCAGGTACCTGTGAAAACAGAAGTAGAAAAAACAAAACTTGGAGGTGGTGCAGCTTTAGGAAAATGTAAGACAGGATTGGGAGAGAGAAACTGCTCCAGCCTTACCCCAGGCTGAGGTAAATCACTACCTCCATGCCTGCAGAAGTCTGCCTGGGCTTCCACTACAGCTTCCCCCAGCTCTGCACAAAGGGAAGCTAAGGGCTTAGTCCAGAAGTTCAGCTCAAGCTCAACTCTGAATATGCTTCTCAGCATGAGTTGATAATGAGGTACATATCTAATAAGTAGCCAGCATTTAAAATCAAAAACAGCTTTGTTAAATGCTTATGATTGTGTGATATAAGTGTTTACTCAGCACATAGCATCGAATTTATCCTCAGAGCAAGGCAATGACCTGCCAGGAATGACAAGATTTAAACTGTTTCTTAGGCCCAAGTACTGTTTGCAAAATGCTTTAGAGACTTCCTTATAAATGTAAGCTGGAAAGCCAAGATAAGCCTTTGTTTATAGCATCTGAAATCTTAGAAAATATTCTAGCCTGCGAATTATGAATTAGGAAGATTTCATTATTTTTCCTGAAGGAAATGGGAGGCACTGGCCCTGCAGAAAACCCAAACAAGTCCTTGGAACTGTGGCATTAAAAAGCCTCTCAGTATTTACAGGGCTATATGTGGGGAAAGGTCAAGGCCTTGAAGAAGCACATCATTTAAAAGAAAAAAGCAGAGAGAACATCAGCATTTTCCTCTGAAAAGTCTACACATTTCCCCTGGAAAAGGAGGAATTATCTGAGCCACACAAGATGTAGCAATGTTCTACTTGCCCTTCTGGATACAGAAAATAAATGTATTTCAATGTGACGTCTATCTTCAGCATCCTTTCCCTGCCCTGTTTAGCACCTTTGGCCATCTCTTGGAACCCCCTAAGTCTCTAGTACTATTTTGATGCCTTAAAATCAGATATTTTCCCTCGTCCCCTTCCCGTCCACACTTTCTTTTGTCCAGTTTGCTATTTCAAAAGAGTTCATAATAAAGAGGAGAAATCCCTGGACTTGAGATCAGAGGTCCTGACTTTGAGTGGTTTGAATTCATGGATGGAGTCTAAGCATCAGTATTTTTAAAAACTTCCCAAGCATTCTGATGTGAAGTTAGAATTGAGAAGTAACTTGCTGTTAACTGATGGTAGTAATACTCAACTAGAATGCCTCCTAGTAAGCAAGTGGATAAACTCCTGTTTTTCATTAATATAAGTTTATTGTGATACCTAATATAAAAAAGAATTGTCTGAGGATGAATGTTTGGGCTCTCTGGCAAGCTAGTGAGAAAGCAATCTCGTGTGTCAGTGAGTCTTCTCAAATCTCCAACTCTGCCTACCCAGAAACTGGTCCTAACTGAGACAATACTTGTTCTTCCTTTTGCTGCCAGTAAGGGATACTAAGGTACAGCCCAAGATAATCAAAATGCCACAGGGTTTGTTCATTTAATTGTATTCCTGGTTGAACTCAAGCATGATCTCATAAGTGTAGACCTTTTCCAATTTCCTAGGAAATAGAGTCTGGTAAACTGTATTTTTCCCTGAAAGAAGGACATTTTTGTTTTTCAGAGGAGAAACTATAACCCAACATGCAAAATAATATGCTTAAATAAAAAGGTAAATCTACTCATATCTCCTATGTAAAGCCTAAAGAACTGTTTGAGGGGAGATCAGGAAGCATATAAGTTTGCTGATATCATATCTTACCAATAAAAATCAATCCCGGCAAATATATTACCAAACCATTTCTGGAAAGCAGCTGTCTTCTCCCAAATTAAGAGTAGGCTTCCAGCCAGTCATTTGGATAACATTCATTAAAAAAGCATACTCTCACCTTCACTTCCAGATGAACCTTCTTGCTATGATTCATAAACATGGCTGTACCTCTAAATAGACTGGGACTTCCTTTTGATATCTTAACAATATTTGCTAAATAATATTTAAGGGTGGCTCCTGGGAATTCATATTATTGAAAAATTTCTTGTATAAAGCTGGATTATTCAGTAAATAGGGTTGGGATAACTAGAAGTTCTGATCCAAAAAAATAAGTTGGATCTGTACCTCACACATTAAAACAGGATAAAGTTTCAATGGATCACAACCTAAAAATAAATAAGTAAAACGATAAATGAACAGGAAGGAAACTCTGATAAAAATTTTTTGTCACCTCCGAATAAAAACAGCTAGAACACGTGACAGAAAAGATTAATTCAGCAATGTAAAAACTATATATTAAAAATAATAACTAATTATATATTTGTATGTTCCAAATATATTATATAAATGTATATCATGTGTATATATATGTTTGTGTATTTATGTGTGTGTGTGTATATAAATAAATATTTATATATATATAAAATAAGTAAAGTCAAAAGTTAAACACCAAACTGGAAAAAACCATAACTTATATGACACTTAAAATGCTGATTTTCTGGCCGGGCATGGTGGCTCATGCCTGTAAGCCCAGCACTTTGGGAGGCCGAGGCAGGCAGATCACAAGATCAGGAATTCGAGACAAACCTGGCCAATATGGTGAAACCTCGTTTCTACTAAAAATACAAAAATTAGCCAGGCATGGTGGCAGGCACCTGTAGTCCCAGCTACTCAGGAGGCTGAGGCAGGGGAATCACTTGAACCCTGGAAGTGGAAGTTCCAGTGAGCCAAGATTATGCCACTACACTCCAGCCTGGGCGACAAAGCGAGACTCTGTCTCAAAAAAACAAAAAACAAAAAACAGAAACAAAAACAAAAAAAACTGATTTTCTTAACGTAAAGGATTCCAACAAATCAATATGGAGAATTCTCAGACAAAAGAGAAAGACATATTGGAGAGGGTATGCAGGACAATTTAACATTACCCATGTCACTCCTTACCCAACTCCAGGCAGCACAGCATGGAGAGAGGTACCATCCACTTACGGAAGGGAGAGGAAAGTAAAGTGTAGGACTTTGCACCAGCCTCAAACACTGTCTCACCATAGTAAAACTCAGCACTACGAGATCCCCACAGCCCCTGACTCCAAGCTGGTACACATGGACTGAGTCTCTAGACTTGCTCTGGCACCAGAGGGGAACCCATAGCCCCTGCAAAATAAACTTGAGTTCCAGCTCACATCAATGCTTGCCAACTTCAGTGACCTTGGGCTCCAAATAACTAACCCACTCTGACAGGCAGAACTCGGCAGCTGGGGGCTTGGCTTCCAGACCAGTGCTATGCCAGCTCCAGTGGCCAGAGAATTCCAGTCAAGCAATGCAACCAGCCATAATGATCCTGGACTTAGGATACCCTCTAAAGCTGAAATTGCTCCAGCAGGCACAGGCTCAGTCACCACAACAAATGACCTGCCTAGAATTTCTAGACAGGTTTACTGTTGAAGGATATTCCCAGACAGAGCCAGACTGCGAAGACTGGAGTAAGTACCTACTTCTTCAATGTGCACACATTAACATACATCAAGGATCAAGAACATTCAAGGAAGCATGACATCATCAATTGGGCAAATAAGATGTCATCATAAAGAGATGGAGATATATGAGGCCGGGTGCGGTGGCTCACGCTTGTAATCCCAGCACTTTTGGAGGCCGAGGTGGGCAGATCACGAGGTCAGGAGATCGAGACCACGGTGAAATCCCGTCTCTACTAAAAAATACAAAAAATTAGCCGGGCGTGGTGGCGGGCACCTGTAGTCCCAGCTACTTGGAGAGGCTGAGTCAGGAGAATGGCGTGAACCCGGGAGGCGGAGCTTGCAGTGAGCCGAGATTGCGCCACTGCACTCCAGCCTGGGCGACAGAGCGAGACTCCGTCTCAAAAAAAAAAAAAAAAAGAGATGGAGATATATGAAGTATCTAACAAAGAATTCAAAATAGCTGTTTTAAGGAAGCTCAAAGAACTTCAATAAAATAGAGACACGATTCAGAAATTTATCACGTACTGAAACAATTTTAAACATCAAATTATCAAGCTAAAATAATATAATGAATAAAATAAAAAATGAAATAGCATCAACAGCAGAGTTGATCAAGCAAAAGAATATGTAAACTCAGAAGGGCTATGTGAAAATATGTGGTCAAAAGAGAAAAGAGTGAAAAGAAATGAAGAAAGCTTACAGGATTTATGGGACAGCATCAAAAGTCATTGGTGTTTGAGAGGGAGAAGAGAAGATAAAATGGCAGGAAGCTTAATTGAAGAAATAATAGCAGAAAACTTTCCAGATCCAGAGAAAGACCTCGATATCAATGTAAAGGAAGGTCAAAGGTCACCAATCAGATCCAATCCAAATAACATTACCCTATGATATATTATTCATCAAACTATCAAAGATCAAAGACAAAAAGATGATCCTGAAAGTAGCAAGAGAAAGAAAACACATATAAGAAAGTTCTTATAAGGCTACAGAGGATTTCTCAACAGGGACCTTACAGGGCAAGAGAAAGTGGGGTATTTTAGAGTGCTGAAGGAACAAATTGCCAACCAAGAATACTGTATCTAGCAATGCTGTTCTTCAGCGATCAAGACTTTCCCAGCCAGACAAAAACTGAAGAAGTTCATCACCACTAGACTTGTCTTACAAGAAATGCTAAAGGAAGTACTTCAAGCTAAAGAAAGGGCACCAATGAGTAACATGAAAGCATCTGAAAGTAGAAAACTCACTGATGAAAGTAAATGCAGTCAGTATTTTGTATTTGTGGGTTCCTCCTTCACAAATTCAACCAACTGTTGATCAAAATATAGTGTTCATGTAAAACAGAATCCACCAATACAGAGGGACAATTTTTTGCATCCATGGGTTCTGCAGAGTGACTCCAGGACTTGAGCATCCCTGGATTTTGGTATCCACGGGGGGCTTATGCAACCAATTTACTGCAGATACTAAAGGATGACTGTATGCAGTCAAATTCAGAATACTTTAATAATGTAATGGTGTTATGTAAATCGTTTGTATCTTTAGTATAAAAGTTAAAAGACAAAACTATTAAAAACAATAATTATTGATAACTTGTTAAGGGATATGCAATATAAAAAGATGTAAATTGTGATATTAAAAATACAAAATGTGAGGAAAAGTGGAGTTGAAGTGTAGAATCCTTTTGGAAACACAGTTAAGTTGTTATCTTAGTTTCATGTTGCTATAACGGAATAACTGTGATGGGTCTTTTATAAAGTAAAAAGCTTTATTTAGTTCATAGTTCAGCAGGCTGTGGAGCTCAAGGTTATGGCCTTGGCTTCTGGTGAGGGCTTTTGTGCTGCATCATAACATGGTGGAGAAAGTCAAAGGGGATGTGGACATGTGCAATGAGAAGCATCTTGGCTTTTTAACAACCAACTCTCACAATAACTAATCCATTTCCACTAGAACTAATCCAGTCTTGCCAGAGCAATAATTCACTATGGTGAGAATGGCACTGTGCCATTCATGAGGGATCTATCCCAATGACTAAAACACCTCCTGCTAGACCCAGTGGGCCCACCTCTCAACATGGCCACATTGGGCATTAAACTTCAACAGGAGTTTGGGTGGGAAAAAAACTCAAACCATATCCAAACCATAGCAGTTGTTATCAGCTTAAAAATAACCTATTATAACTATAAGATGTTTTTGTAAGCCTCGCGGTAAGCACAAAGCAAAAACCTGTAATGTACACAGTAAAAATAAAAAGCAAAGAATCAAAATACACTACTAGAAAAAAAAGTCACTGAACCACAAAAGAAAAGGGGTAAGAGAAGAAAGGAAAAACAATGATCTCTAAAACAAATAGAAAACAAGTAAGAAAATGGCAATAGTAAGTCATTTCCTATCAATAATTACCTTGACTGTAAATGCATTAAATTCTGCAATTAAATTAGATAGAGTTGCTAAGTGAATTTTTTTTTTAAATCCCAACTATATGCTGTCTAAAAGATACTCAATTCACTTTTAAGGACACACACGGACGGAACATGAATGAATAGAAAAAAATATTTCATGCAAATGAAGACCAAAAGAGAACAGGGATAGCTATACTTATATTAGATAAAATGGATTTTAAGTCCAAATCTATAAAAAGAGAAACATTAATAATAAAAAGGCCAATAACCCAATAAAAAAGGAGCAAAGAATTAGAATAGACAATTCACAGGACAAGAATAGCAAATGGTTTGTAAACATATAAAAGGATATATTTTTCATAACAAAAAAGTAAATTAAAATAACACTGAAATATCTTTTCACAGTTCAGATGGTACAAATTCCAAAGTTTGGCAACACGCTTTTGTTGAAAAAGGTATGGGGAACCAGGCCTCTTTCATGTGGAGGGCAAATTAAATATCTGTGGTAGACAATTTAGCAGTTGCTGTCAAAATTACAAATGGAATGTCATTCAACTTGATGGCTTCTCTTCTTAGACATATTTCACACATATGAAAATATAAATGTACAAAGGTATTCATTCAGCATTCTTTATAGTAGTAAAATATTTGAAATAATCCAAATGTTTATCAAACAGGGTCCATTTTATTAAGTTATGGGCTGAATTACACATTAGAGTACCTGGATGCTATAAAAGAAGATTAGGGAAGTTTCTTTATGTACTAACATGTAATGATCTCTAAGGTAACAAATCAAAGTGCAATGCAGCCTATACATCATTGGATTATTTGTGTTTTGAAGAAAGCAGAGGGAAAGCGTCACTGATCTTCCTTGTTACCTGAATTTTCAGTCTCAGAAGAGTCACTATAATGACTGCCAAAATTTTTTATTCAAAATTCCCTGTCCAAATTGATAAACTGCTAAAATGAATCCACATGCAAGCAGCAACAAATGTTATGCATGATTCCAGGCAAGACCAGAGCAAGCTTCAACCATTTATCAGGTGTTTTCCAGGAGGCATTGAGTCTCTGTTGATGTCTAATCAAGTTCTACATTATTGTCATCATCTTCCCCATATCCCAGGTAAAAATACCCTCTAAAAGCAGAAAAGAAAATAAGTAAGCCTAAAAGATATAGAAATGTTTATACATATGAAGAAAAATTTGAAGTGATAAAGCATATTGAGAAAGGTGAGTTCATAAAAAGAAAGTATAATTTATAACTGCCCCTGTAGAGCCGTGCTTCTCTAACTTTAATGTGCCTACAAAGCAGCAGGGGATCTCAGCAAAATGCAGATTGTGATTGAGTAGGTTTGAATTTGGGTCTGAGATTCTGCATTTTCTGACAAGCTCTCAGGTGATTTCAATGCTTCTGATCTACACAACACATTTTGAAGCACAAACTTTGTTGTCATTGTGTACTGCACATAATGAACGTAATGAACTCATGATGAGTTCACTGAGTGTTAAATATTTAGGTTCTTCATGCAGATGTCCTTGATATACAACAATTGGGCAAATGAGCTGTAGTTTTTGATTGCCTGGGAATATATTATTTTTACTTGAAAAATATATTATTTTTACTTGAAAAATAATATAAGCTCCAACTATCCAAAAACTTGAAATCCAACAGGTTTTCAGAAATGTGTCTCTGTGTGTGTGTGTGTGTGTGTGTGTGTGTGTGTGTGTGTGTGTGTGTTAACTTCTGTATACATAAAATAACTCTGGAAAGCTTTGTAAAAATAACAAGAAATTTAATATTGAATAGATGTGAACCATGAATAGTAGGCATATTTCACTATATTTCCTTTTGTACCTTTTGAATTTAAGTCATGTGACTACATTATTTTTAAGCCATTTAAAATCCTCCCTTCTGAAACTGATAACCTCTTGAAGTAGGACAAAAAGGAAGAAGGATTAATGCAGGTCTGAATCTACAGAAAGCTTTGCCAGGAAAAATATGGTGCTGAACTGACCCTGCCCAGTTTGCAATAATTTATATCTACACACAGAAGCTAATAAGCATAAAACGGCTATATACTTAGTAAATGAGAATTTTTTATCTTTTCAACAATGTTGTGAAAAATATTTATTAAAACTATACATAAACAGGATTTTTAAATCACCTCATATGGAAGAACTTACACTGAAAAGCAACAGTAGCCTATCTACCAACCTCTATTTAGGATAGATCCACAGAGGAAGCCATTTTTAATATTTTCTTCCCATGATTATGTCTATACTGACAAGTCTATAACTAGGCTTATGTACCTAGTTATAGATTTGGGAATTTATACATTAATCATATACTCTCTGCTATGATGGATGAAGATTCCTCACCTCCTCCCATCATCCACTTAAAATAGTTATATCAGTATTCATTTTAGGTTTTCCATTTGTTACATTTATAACGGTGAACAATATGTTTTCATTGTTATTTTTTATCCCATCAATTGATGCATTATCTCTTGACTCCCTACTCTGTATGATGAGAATGTTCTTGCTCTTGCCCTTCCTTGTAGCTCACTCTCCACCTTTGGTCCTCCAAATATTGTCATCTGTATTTTACATTGACAAGGGTATGACATTTACATTCTGTTCTCAATCACAAATATGCAGTCCACATTTCATCCTAAAAGGTTTATCTTAAAAGTTGAACACTGATATGATTTTTCTGTGTCCCCACCCAAATCTCATCTTGAATTGTAGCTCCCATAATTCTCACATGTTGTGGGAGGGGCCCGGTGAGAGATAATTGAATCATGGGGGCAATTCTTGCATACTGTTCTCATGGTAGTACATAAATCTCATGATGGCTTTTAAAAGGAAACCCCTTTTGCTTGGCTCTCCTTCCCTTTTTGCCTACCACCATGTAAGATATGCCTTTCACCTTCCACCATGATTGTGAGGCCTCTTCAGCCACATGGAATTGAGTCCATTAAACATTTTTTTCTTTATAAATTACCTAGTCTCAGGTATATCTTTATCAGCAGTGTGAAAACTGATTAATACAAACATTTAAGGCAGTGTTACATAACTATGACCATAAAATTATTGTTCACTATAGCCAAATAGTATAATATATGATTATATTTTATTTCTTATGCAGCTTTTTGTTTTTCCTGAAGTTCCTAATTAATTTCTCATCTTTCTTCCATTAACCATTCAGTAATTTTAAGAACTCAGAATTTCCCCCAATACTCTTGTTTTTCTTCTATAATATCGTCATATTTTTCCAGTCTCTTCCTTCCCAGACTCTTCTATTTTCTGCTGCAATCTGTGCCACTGCTTGCTAACACAATTATTTTCTTCAACTTTTCTTTGTTGCTGTCCCGGGTTGTATCCCTGCCACCTGGTGGGTCTTTTGACTAGAGGGAAAGCTCTTGGCCAATGCATCCCTCTGGCTACTGCAAGAAGACATTGCTCAGTCTAACAGGGGGTCGAGTTTCTTGAAGAAAAGAATATAAAAAGCCAAAATACCATATTCTGTGCTCTTCTTTGCATGCCTCTAGAGTAGCAATCTGTCTTTTTGAGGAGTTCTCTATAATGATGATTCAAATAAGGCAATTTGGAACTTGATCTTAATTTAGTTATTTAACTCACGCCAGTTGTGATTCATTCTGTTTCATATTGAAATCTTATACTTTATTTTTATTTCTGGTATTATTTGGCAGACATGAAATAGAACCACTTTTTTATAATAAAGAATGCTTCATTGTCAAAGAATTTAAAATATCATGCATAGACTAATGATTAAGGTTTTACAATATTTTACTAATGTACTCTGATTCTATTTCCTTTATAATGATCTATTATTTTAGAGTCTACTTCTTGAGACGCTGTTAGATGAGGTAGGGAAGAAGGTATATGATTACTCACCAACCAGATTAACTTTTCACTTTTTGACAAAGTATTATGTCATGGTTATATACAGCCCTGATTCCACTTAAATATCTGTGTGACAAATATTCTGCAGAGAAAAAGAAACAGGACTTGAGTAATGTGACTAATTCAGCATACATAATTTGTTAATGCAGTTAGTTCTGATTCAGAACTATGAAATTTTTAGAATTAATGGAATGCATAAAGATGGACAATCTAACTTTTACTTTCTTGGTAATGGTTCAATTTACACCAAACCCTAACCTTTTTATGAAGAGATCAAATCTTGAAGACATTTAATGTGCAAATGGCTTATTTTGTTCATTTCCATTTTAAAACCAGACCTAGGAAACTTGTTTTCAGAGCTCACCGTCCCATCTTTTGCTTCTGCTTAGTGAATGTTTACTAAGTGTATAGTGTTTATAGCTTCCTCCAACTTACCAAGCACAGTGCTAGATTCTCAGACAAATCAAAATAGTTGAAATATACACCTCACTCCAAGTTTCTAGTAGTATAAATAGAGATATAAGAAATGTACAGATGAAATAAAAAAAAACTTGAAACAGTTCATTGTCAGAAGTATCTTGTATGGCACTTAGAGAAATATGAAGAAAGAAAAAAGAGAAACAAGGGCTGGAATGCCCATAGAAGGCTTAATGAACAGAGATGTGATGATAGAGTTAACCTGCAGGTTATTTTGATGCAAACATTTCAAACCAATTTATTGACTATGAAAGACAAGATTTTTCCACTTCATCTGGAGCATTACTTAACTTCTTGGGCATGTTTTCTTTCTCCCTATGTGATGGGCATAAGATAAAAAGATTAATGCTTGCTTTTGAAAGTTGACCCTAAATATCAACATTTTTGTGTATGTGTATGATATTGAGTAGTGCCTATTATTATAACTAAAAATCATACAAGAAAAAAATCTTTATTCTTTGCAAGTAACTTGAACTCAGAAGACATGAACACTTTAGAACATGCATGGAAAGTACCTGACGACCAGCCTAAATGCAATGGAGCAGTCATCCCCCATGACTATCTGGATAAGCTTACTTTCAACACCAGACCCATAGCCAAGAATTTACGATGTAGAAATATTTCACTTAAAAATAAATATTTCCTGAAAAACCTAAAAACTATGAAAAGCAAAAGTATTAAGTTGAACCATATTAAACTGCTAGTTCTGTAGGTCAAAGTATCAGCAATTTTCTATGGTGCAATAGAGGATAAGACTCTTTTCCAACGTGATTTTCCTGGTAGCCATTAACTATAGATCAGTCTTGGCAAAATAAATAAATAAACCTATAAAGGCTACTTTTACTAAATTTGAGGTTAAGGATAGATACATCATCTTTAAAGCAATCAAAATAGGCAACCAAACTTTTCTAAATTCTATGAAGTTTCTGGAAGAAGAAACGTCCTGAAGATGAAATCTCCTTGAAGAAGATTCCTTTGTGGATCTCTTGCATTGACTGAGAATCACTATCTTAATAAAATGTGTATTTGCTTTTCTGTAGATTGATTTAATAGGTAGTGCTTATACTAGACACTTTCAGACTTTCATATAGAAAATAAGGCTAAGAAGACAGAGGGAAATGTTTGTCAGCCTTGACCCAGAGCTCTCAGGACAAAGAAGAATAATATACTGAGATCTATTCAGCCTTGGCTTCTCACAGATCATTACAACCAAGATGCCAATTAACACTGAATGTGACAGTGGCTTTTGTGACG